>NW_026578467.1:0-37669 GCF_029603195.1 Condylostylus longicornis
AATTAATTTAAGTAATATGAGAATCAGCAACGAGCCGAGTGTCAGCGTTGAGTGCAATGAGAGTGTCACAGAACGAGGTTGACGATCTAACTGTTTCCGTTGCAACTGGGTGGAGTACCATTCAGGCGCTTCATCGATGACCTGAAGAACAGAACGCACAAAGTGGAACTGAATGAGCAAGCCCTTCTGGCAAAGTCTACTAAGCTCAGATGAAAATGGAGAAGCAAAGCCAATCTGAACTCACGGTGGTGAATAACGATGTTGAGAAAGTTTGGTCCCGACTCAGAATCAGCAAAACGAGGAGTAACAAGGAAGCCGCGGGAGGGATTGGGACACAGAGGGTATCGGAAGTTTCCATAGCGTGGGATCCTATGGGAATGTCATGCAAAATTTTCAAAATAGGAAGGAGGAGGTGATGGGATTCAGTACGACTCAAACAGAAAACTCTAAATGTTCGATTTCGATAAATCAAAGAATACAGAATCAGTGAATTAAGATGTTGGGACAATCGATCCGATGAACAGAACGTGACGAGAAGAGGGTCAAAACGAATTGGAGGAATTAAAGATCGAAGGAAAGAGACAGAAGGAGTAGGAGGGGAAGAGAAATATCGAGTATCAGTGATACTACTGAATATTTGGGACATTTGATTGACCTGAATGACAATCATTGTGATCAAGTGTAATGTTGGGATCCTACCAGAATGAACTCAGGCGATTGATTGCTTCCCATTTTTAAAGTTTCAGGTTTTTTACGTGTGATGAATAATGGAAAGTCTTCAGACGAAAATCCATCAAAGAAATCCGACCTGCTGAATTCGATTGCTGGATGGAACAGCAAAACTGCAAGCACAGAAAGATTAGCATGATCTAGACGAGTCGTGAATGGTGTCGCTGTGACAGGGTTGAGTTTCCGGTTTGTTTGGAACTCTTCGAAGAATCGTGATGCTTCAGCTTCTGGGAGGGACTTGCTGATAGATTGCGACATATCAGGGTTTGCCATCCAAAGATTTGAAAGAAGATATTCCATGAACACTGGAAGTTGGAAAAAAGAATCAAATGAATCTGTGCGAGTTGTTTGTCGAACTTCTTACCCATTGGAATTTCAGAACTGGTTCCATCCCCCCCGTTGAGAACTGATTGATACAAGAAACCCATCAAAGCAAGAAACGAGGAGAGGAAGGGTGTTGATGGAAGGTTTTCAGGAATCGCTGATGAATGTTCTAAGAAATGGAGTGGAAGCGTTTTGACAGAAGATTTGTGATGATCTGTGGCGATGGATTCAGAGGTCGTTTTTGAGAAAGCATTACAACGATGATCCGTTAGAATTAATGGGAAGAGCACCAAGAGCGTCTCTAAGAGAAACGTATGGATCCTTGCTACCGTGGGTGCTGCATCTGAATCAAGTAAAAATCGCTGGGTGAGAGGAAGAAACGTCACGACCTGAACCAAGTGAAAAATAATCCAATAGGTCAAGAAGAATTGTGCTCACCTCAAGGAAAAATTCATTAGTGACCGAAAATTTGAAGATATCTTCGAAAGGCTTCCCTGGTTTGATTAAAGCTGGACACGTTAGTAAGAACGGCAACAGAGCAACTTGGCGTGAAAACTCGGGGTCGTTCAAAACTCTATTTTGCAACTCAGAGATTCCAAACAAATTTCCAGTCGCTAAATCACGAAACAGACACCCACTGAAATGAAGAACAATTCACAATTAAGAAGTAAACAAGAGAAATCAGCGAGGAATCAAGAGTTGAAATAGAGAATGTCTGATGCCGAACATACGGGTGCAAAATGGTCCACAAGTCATCGGGACATTCTTTCTTGATCCAATCCACCAAACCCGTTTGGAGATGGAGTTCAAAGTCTGAACTCCGATTAACGTGGAAAGTTCTTTGATAGCGGTTCAAGTATGTCACACGAAGGCACATGTTTGGGACTGAAACAAGACCATTCGGCAAGTTAATCATCGATGATTGGCTGCTGCATGTTAAGCTTGCTTCAATGGGTTCATCCACTGAAGGTTCGGGATCCACTTCAGATTTTTGGTCTCGCACAACAGATTTGACTTCAACAGGGAGATGCTCTATTTGATAGATGAGTTCTTCAACGGTTAGCTCTTCTGAGAAATCTTTAATCACTAATCTGAGCATCAATGAGATGTGAACCAAACATTCGAACGTGTCCTTTTCCTTCTGAAAAAATGACGCCCATGGCTCGTTCTCCTTTACAGAGTGGTGGTGAGCGAGCAGATGCTGCCGAAGATCTGAAGTTGCACACACCGAGGAATCTGTACTCGCGCTCATTTTCAAATCAGTGGTGGATGCGGTGACGCAAAGGGTCTTATTTATTATTTAATCAATTGATCGGTGGTTGAAAGTTACCTCTTAGACGAGCCGATAGAACGCGGACGAGCCTAGGAATCGCTCTCGTTGTCAGATTGGATGACACTGTGATAGAAGAGTCAAATAATCAAGAGAGAAATACGATCCCGTCAACCGCTTCGTCAATAGAAACGTTGAATAAACAATTTCCGCGAGAACTCTGGATTATTTCTTGAGACTTACTGAGTCGAGATGAGATGGCGTTAAATGTCAACGAATTGAGATGTTCGGTCGAGAGGTCCAGCGGAAATCGAACTGAAAGACAAAGATTCCGATGCATCCATTCGTCCCTAAAAATTTCTCTGTCTACCTTTAGAAATTAGATCCACGTCTGTTTCTTTATCATCGTCGTTATTCGTCATTCGATGAATAAAGACCGCATAATTCTCGATTCCGAAGTCGCCATTCCCAACCGTACCACCCCATGGGTTGTCCGTTGATCCTCCTTGTCCCATTTTTAGGGATCCAATACTAAGACTGATCACGCACCTGTCACTTCAGGTTTGATGACCCCCCCCCCTCCGCGGTATGGTTCATGAAAAAGAATTCATGTTCTGTTCAAAGAAAATGTGCCAAAATTGGTGGAAGATTATCTGAACTCCCAGTTTGGATCTGAGCACCTGGCTCTTCCAGAGTTCCACAAAATTAAGCTCCTGATAGCTTCATTGGAGGCTCATTTGATTGTTGTCATTTCCGCGGTTATTTATGAATTAATTTTTGCACGATGTTGTTCAAGATCCCATTTCCCACATAGTCAACCACGACGGGGCTTCAATGAACAACAAGACAACGATCAGCATTTGTTTGTGGAGAATCTGGACTGTTATTTTATCGTTATTAAAAACAAGAAATCACGCAAAAAGGAAGAATAAAAAAAGCTCATGGGAAGAAATCAAGATAAAAACAAAGCCAGAACACTATCAACCACGCAGATGGTATTCGTCATTCAAGTATTGGGAAATGGCTGTATACTTCTCCCGTTCTGCTCGGCTTAGGCCTTCGAGTTTGTCCGGATGGTATTGTCGAATACACTTTTCGATTGCTGTTATCTTTTCCGAAGTCGTTCGAGCATTATAATCCGTAAAGCATCGTTGAAGTACTTCTCGCTCAGGATGGTATTGTCGAATACACTTTTCGATTGCTGTTATCTTTTCCGAAGTCGTTCGAGCATTATAATCCGTAAAGCATCGTTGAAGTACTTCTCGCTCAGGATGGTATTGTCGAATACACTTTTCGATTGCTGTTATCTTTTCCGAAGTCGTTCGAGCATTATAATCCGTAAAGCATCGTTGAAGTACTTCTCGCTCAGGATGAGAAGAAACACGAGGGCTTTTCCGTCCTTCATGAGGCACCAGAAAGCTTGGGGCTTCTCTACGACCCAGTGCTTCGAGATTCGTGATTGTGACAACCTCGCCAGTCTTATCTGTCGTCATTTTGAATCTTGGTCCCCGTTTGCAATTGGACAGCGTTTTGACGGCGTCAGTGAGTGAACTATCGACTCTCGACAGGAACATACTGGGAAGAGCGCGAAAGGACACCCGCAACGAATCGATAGAGGGTTTGATCCCACTGTTACAGCCGAACTACAGATGTTTTCTAGACATCGTGAAATTTCAAGCATCACATCCACCTGTAGATGCGTGGGGGAGTGTACACGTAATGCAGCGTCTTTGGGATAGTAACAACTTTCCGCGGGATGAACAAAGAGATCTTTCCGAAGGTGCCTGGGTGTCTTGAAGCGCGTGACCGCGACCCCCGTGAAATTCAAGTTTGAAAAAATAAACACTTCAACATATTGCCGGGAACAGGAGAGATATGCCTGTTAAATGCCAGTTAAATCATGGAAGCCTTCAATCAAGCAGAATCTCTGGTTTATCCATCCGCCCTCAGAGAACTCTTCACTCTCTTGCAGAGTTCTCCATCCTCATATGCTGACATCTGGTTCATCCGGGAGTTTGTCATTAGTGGTTCGGAACCTGGAGACCTGCCACAAGTCGTGCAGCACGATATAAGGTGAGCTTTGAGAAGCTTCTTCAATTCGATACTCTTTTCTGGAAGGTCAAACTCTGGGAATACTTTGATGGAAATACTGCGATGTATTACAAGAGACAAGGAACGAAGACGATTGTGCTACACGCTAGCCCTTCATGGGATAACTAGACTTCTAGAGAGCACTGGAGAAACAAACATCCATAAAATTGAATTGATTGATGGAATTTTGTACGATGGAGCGTCAGAGGACATCGCTGCTTGGACGAAATGGTAAAGCACTGTGTTCAAATGGTTCCAATTTGCATTCCTTCTAGTGCTTCTGTGAGCGTCGCGATGGAAGTGCTGAGGGATATCATAGCGAAAGCAGAGAAGACAGAAGATAAATCAACTGAACTTCCATTGCTTGGAGATCTGGTGATCGCCGGCCTTTTCGTTATATATCGCAGTCGACCCTCGCACCTATTCGGAACACATGTTTGTCGAGATTCGCTCTTCAAAATGTTCCTAGAGCGTTTCTCCATGGTTCCTAAAACTCGACGCCCATCAATGGTTCCACTTCTATTGTATTCCGACTCATTCGAGGAGGCGATACAATTTGCGAGAATGGAAGGTTCTGCTGTTGCAGTGGATCGTACTTATGATGATCTTATTGCCCGCGCTATTGTTGGTCTCGGACGAATCCTAGTCCATGATCAAGAAAATCAAGCAAAGACGTTAGAAATGGAAACCGACCACAAAATCTTCCTTGAATTGATCACAAAGGTAAGAGTCTGGATTACGTGGACTTCATAGAAATAAAGGATCTTGTGTAGACGTCCGAAAATGGGTGGAAGGAATCGGTTATGGCTGTTTGCACTGTTCTCCGTCATGAAGCGACTGAGCTTGTTCGTGGAAACATTCGCTCGCAAACTCTTTGTCCTGCAATCAAGAGTGTGGCTGGGGCTTCTCCACATGGGGTACAAAGAATTGTTGGGGTAGGATGCCAATTGTACAGTCATTCCATTGTTGACATTTTAGTTATGCGAAATGGCTGAGGATTGCATCTTCCTGGACTTGGCGGGATTCTTAGGGTTGAACGGAACCACATTAGCGTTGTCTCCTCGGGTTATCAAGATTCTCATTCGTTTCGTGGATGAACGAGTTTCAAAGTTTGGTTGCTATCTGTCTCACATTTCCGATAGGGAAACGTTCAAGCCCTCCAATCATTATGAGCCTCCCGTTGATGCGAAAGCGCTTGGAGCTCTGTGTGGTCTCCTGGAAGGTAGTTTGAGGAGACAATTCATGTCATGGAAAGTTGAGCTGAGGAAACGATTTGTGAGAGAATTTTGGAACTCAACCAGAGGTTTGGAACCATCAGAGACTCACGTGAAGGAGTTAATTTCTCTTCCACACCATGATGCTAGATTTAGTCTGTCTCATATTGACAAGGCGTTTGTACTAGAATGTATGGATCGATTGAGCTCATCGGAATCTGTCTCCCCGAAGTCTAGATTCCAACTGTACCGCTACTTTGTTGAACGCTGCAATCCGTTGTCAAGTGAGGAGAGCAAGCGAATTCTCGACCAACTCTTGGTACCGAATGCAGCAAGAGATATTTACCGATGGCTCTATGAACCAGATCTTCGTGAAGCCTCCAAAGGAAGTCTGTTTGAACGTCTGGAAGAAGCACATGGTAGAGGAGTGTCGACCATTCGCCATGCAGTCGAATATCCTAATTCTATTATCATGCGATATGAAGATGAATGGCTTGAAGTGAAGATGAACCGAAGATTCGAAGGCTTCAAAATTCGCTTCTCTTCTGCCCGGTTTGCCTATTTCTTTCATTGGGATGATTTCATTGATATGTTTGATGAGAGAGACGCTAGCGACGCCCTCATCTTCATGAGGTCTGACGCGATAACGAAGACGCATAACTTCAATAAATGTGCCCGACTTGTCATATTGGGGCACAAAATTGAGCCCAATATTGTAGAAGGTCTGATGTCAGATCTCACCAATATGGTCGAGTGGCATGAAACAGTGTTTGAGCCTTTTTTGACGGCTTTAATAGAAGCAGGTGGTTGGGTAAGGAAGACATCTATGATCGTGGATTACTTTTTCTTCCAGAATATCGCAGTCGAAGTTGCATCGCGAGTCTTACAAGGAGGGAAATCTCTGGTCTCTTTCCATCGGGAAGGATATCTGTGGAAGTAGGATGATGATGGGGTTCCAGATTATAGAGTGCTCATAACTTTTCCAGGATCTTGACGAAACTCGTGCAGTATGAGTTGCTAATGGTGAAGTATCAGAGGATTGAATCGCGGACTCTCTACAGAGCCTTGAATCCGCGCTACCCAGTTTGGAAAATCCTGAATGACTCACTGCACCTTCAGGTTGACGGTTGCTTTCTGGTGGAAACAGCCAGTCGACTTTGTATACGAGACACGGACGTGTTCCTTCCGTCTGACATACTCAAACATTTGCGACACTACTTCTGACTTGTTTTTGTCTTGTGGTTCATTCCAGCTCTCAACTATCAAGCAGTTCAGAGAGATGGCCACAAGAGGCCAACGCGTTGGTTGGGCGACGAGATCGAAGGCGATACAGTGGTAAAGGTGTTCAGTTTGTTAAATCGTAGAAAGAAATTGGAGAACCTGAGAACCTATCAACCAATAAGCTGATAGGATTGTTGATAAGATAATGTGTTTATTTGATTGCAAGATGGATCTATGGAAGCAGAATGAGAAGAGATGACAGTATGGGATACCGAGTGACAGAAGATGAACGATGCATTCCATCACACATTGCTTCATTCTATAAACAATCACCGATAGACAGAAATGATGGAGCTGGGACAAGACGGGATTCCCCTCATTGAGAGAAAATTATCCTTTGTAGCGATGATTCCGACAATTCGTGGAGTTGAAATCAAATCCATGCAATTTGGTTGAACGATGGAAAAACTGAATCTCCAAGGCTTGAAAGACGGTTCAACTGATCAGTTCGCTGGGCAGAAGTATCATTCCCGTCGCTTCTGTTCTAAACGTTGAACATTTTTCTGCTTCAGCTTGTTGTAAGGTGCGGTTAGGGGGGCGATTCGAAGCAGGGCAGGGGGGAGTGCCCTTCAAATAGCGAAAGATCCTTTTTACTGCTGTGACATGTGTAAAGGTCGGATTACTAATGGAGCGAACAGCAACTCCCACTGCATAGGAAATGTCAGGACGTGTACCAATGGCAAGGTACAGCAGCAAAGCTCCCACTCCTTGAGCATACGGGAAGGAAACCTCTTTTTCTTTTTCCGGTAGTGCTTTGTGGAGCTTGACTTTTGGATCAGCAGGCGTACTGAAGGCATTGGCATCAGACATGTTGAATCGTTGCAGGATCGTCCGAATGTATCCACTCTGATGTAATCGGATTTTCTTCTCTGTCGGATTCCAACTCAATTCATTCCAAGGAAGTAAGAAGGTTGTCCTAAATCGGTGACAACAAATTTCGACTTCAGGACTGAATCACATCAGATGCGGGCTGTGCGCCCCCAATGATATCATCGACATAGAGGAGAATGACGCTCACGTCATGAATTTGTGAACAACGAAAGGGAATTCCGAATTCCCTTAAGGCTGAAACAAACTTCTCATACCACGCGCAGGGTGCTTGCTTGAGGCCATAAAGGGACTTGAGGAGCTTCAGGACTCGATTCGGATGCTTGGGATCAACAAACCCTTCGATCTGCTTTATGTAGACTTCCTCGTGGAGATCACCGTTGAGAAATGCCGTTATGATGTCCATGTGCGTCTTTGCTACAACAGCCAACGTTTCGTTGAAGTCCACGCCTTTTGTCTGCGAGAATCCTTGCGCAACAAGACGCGACTTGTAGCGGACAATCTCTCATTGAGGATTTCTCTTGAACTTGAAGACCCACTTTGTTCCAACTGGTGAGTGACCAGGTGGGAGTTCACATGAAATCCATGTCTTGTTCTCTAGCAACGAATGATCTTTGATGGATAGTTGCCATTTCTCAGCGTCGGGTCCAGTTGTCGCTTCTTTGAGCGTTCTGGATTCACTAGTCATCAAGGCGAATGGGGGACATGTCGAATGGGGTCAACATGTCCTCGGAGACAAAGTCTTCGCTTATGTCTTTTGGTTTGAACCTGCTTGAACGTCGAAGTTGTTGGTCATCAGAAGGATAAGATATGGTGTATCGTCAACCAATTCATCTTCGATTTCAACTTCTTCATCAACTGAAGTTCCGTCTGCCAATCCATCTTCACAATCAAGATTCTCTTCCTCAGCATCGACACTTCGTCGTGGAAAAACGTGTTCAGCAAACACAACATTGCGGCTTCGAATGATTCGTCCGTCATCAACTTCCACTCGATATTCATTTGCATTCGAGTATCCAACTAGAATCCCTTTTGTCGATTTGGATTCCAATTTGTTCCTGTTTTCTTTGGGAACATGAACGTGCGCTTCGCAACCGAATACCCTGAGTTTCTTGATGTTGGGTTTACTCCCCCACCACATTTTGAATGGGGTTTTGCCGTCAATGGAGGATGTTGGTGACACATTCTTCAAATGAGTTGCTGTTAGGAGTGCTTCGGCCCAATAGGATGTGGGTAATCCTGCATGATTAAACATACACCGAACTTTTTCCATTGAAGTGCGATTTGCTCGCTCAGCGACGCCATTCAGCTGAGGAGTTCTAGGAGGAATTTCGTCGACAATAACTCCTTCGGTTTTGAGGAAACTGTCAGCTTCTTCTGACACATTCTCTCCAGCATTGTCAAACCGTATCATCTTCATCTTCTGTTCACATTGATTTTCAAACTGCTGAACTCTCGAAGTCTCTCAACAAACTCGGAACGCTTGGAAATCAAGTAGATGAAGGTGAAGCGAGTGAAATCATCGATGAAGCTCACAAAGTAACGCTTATCGGATTGCGACGGCTGTGGGGATGTCCAGATGTCTGAGTGTACGAGTTCCAAAGGCTTCGTAGTTGTCTTCATCGCGTGCTTGGCAAAAGGCTGTCATGCTTCACTTCCAGTTTGGATGCCGTCAAGGTGGAACAACACTTTTTCTTCGCACATACAGAGGATTGTATCGAATGCTTTTGTCTGTTTTCTACGATACTCCCCCCAAGGTTCAAACAATTGTTGCTGAAGCGCTTCAACCTCGTCGATTGGTCGATTTTCTGTCAAATCTGCTGGGAGATTTTCAGGGCGGTGAACTCAGATCCCCTGCGACGACTTCCCAGAGATTTTTCTCTCTTAAAATGGCGCGACAAGCTAGTCGCCAGGTAGCGAGGTTGGTTCCATCCAACTTGGTCACTGTGAATTTGGGCTCCGACGACATGCTCAGGAAAAAGGAAAACACTAAAAAAAATCGCCTTTACTCGGTTAGCTTAGCTACGGCTGATAACCTGTTGTAAGGTGCGGTTCGGCGGGCGATTGAGAAGCAGGACAAGTGGCAATGTTTACAGTTCACTAAAACTTCGCATGTATCACATGAAAAAACTGTGTTGCGTCTAATGAACCTGGATCTTTCAATAATTTCTAGTACAAAAGACTTTGGAGAAAAAGTGGTTGTGTCTGTTTGCGGTGGTGTACGACGAAAACCAAGGGAACTAAAAAGGCAAGCGAGTTTGGGCCGGTCGACATGCGTTGTGCAGTGTGAAAATATTCCATCACAATTTTTGCTTGAACTTGTTTCGTAACACAAAGGTCATGGACGAGAAAAATACAAGAACTTAAGAAAAGCACTCAACAATGTCGTCCCTCTGTTCTTCAGACAAAAAGGCGAGTTTTAAGAAGCGCCGCCAGGAACGCGGAAGAAAATCGGTCGTCAACTTTAGGATCCAATACCTTCGCCAACTTACCTCGAATCTTGTTCGCAACGCCCTCATCACAAGCAAACGGTATGTTCTTCAAGAAAATGATACCCTCAAGATCGGAAAAGAACTCTTCCTTACGAGAATTAGGGATGATAGGCCAAGAAGAAGATGAGATAAGAAATCCAAGACCAGAAGTTGAAGAAAACGCAGTCTGAAAGAAATTTGAAGGAAAGGAAAACAAGGGTCTTCAAAATTGGTTGGAAAAAAACGAGAAAAGCCTAAGTGTTCAGTTACCTTGGACCAAAACTTCGGAAAAGATTGACAGTGACCCACCAACGAAGATAACGACAACAAAGGAGGTTAAAATGGCCAACAAAATCCATTCGCGTACTACGACCACCTTCAAACCAGTCAGCCCTCTTCATTCTCCGATCGTCCGCTACGAGATAAAGACCAAGAAACGTTGGATAATTTGGAAGATGAACTCGGACCTCACTCATTCTTGCTCGATAGGATCCCCGAATAGATGAGGATGAGGATTGGCGACGTTGTTGTGAAGATGCTGCAGAATCCGCCTTAAGGACCTCATCTTCTCCAACTTTGTTAAGAAAAACTCGATGAGTTCACAGATGAATTTGGACTTCATGACCTCCTCCTCTATCCAAGTGTTGACATCAGGTGATTTGCAAAGACATTCTGAAGTATCCGTTGATGTCGTTGAAAGGACCTTATCTTCTCCAACTTCATTAACGAAACTCGATGATCCTGAAGTCTCTCAGACTGAAGAAATGCATGGACCCAAAACCCATGTCGAAACGATAAGTTAATCGATCAGTTCTGCCCTCTCTCTCTCCACCGCAATTAAAATTGGTCTTAGACTAGAGCCGCTGCACCCGCGCTCTAGGTAGATACTCTATATAATTTCATTACTAAAAGTTTCTATATCTTTAGGGTGACGGCTCGGCAAGAGAAGAGTTTCTTAACGAAGTTGGAGGATTAGGGTTTCTATTATATTTCTGTATAATCACTGGTTTCGTTTTTATTAATCAACATTTTTACCATCACGATTGGCAACATCAACATTTTGACATTTGAAGAAGAAATCTCAACCCAAAAATGATGAAGTATTTGTTATGGACCTTAGTCCTCACGAGCTCGTTAATCATTGGTATGTTCGAGCTATAGAGGAAAACCCCTTCTGCGAGTGAACGAAGACCAAGGCAGGGTTCTTCCTGCAGAAGAAAAATCAGTGCCGCAGACGGAAAAAGTTGTCAAGAATGAAGAGAAGGGCGCCAAATTAGCTGTTATGGCTCGTCTTGAGATCCGCCTCCAACCTTCCAGTGTACTCTCCTGGTAGCGGCTCCTTAAACCTGTTTTTCGGTCCATGCCATTATGTAACAACACTCCTCGCCAACATCCACAGCAGTTTCCACCAGCAAACCCACAAGTACTACTCCGGCCTTCACCGGTAACAATAGCCGTCCGCCAATGCCAGACCAGAAGATTAGAGCAGAAACTCCTACAATAGCCATTATCGTTACCATAAGATCGAACTGGTTGCTGGTAGGTAATTGATCGTTTTGTTCCATCCCGACAAGACTTCGGTCCTTAAACTTCGAAATAAAGCTTTCAACACCTTCGCTGCTGCCAAAACGATGCGAGAAACGATGGTCCCTTTTATCATCCATATCTTGATCTTCGCGAAGAGGTCCTTCCAGTAAAGACACGTTGAAAAGATCCCAGCGATCAATAGATAAAGAAAGAATTGGACAACTACTTCGTTGCTAACAATCCAAGATTGAAAAGTAGCGAGGAACGTTTGGTCCTTTGCAATTCCCATTGTACGTTCATTATCTTTGGTCTTTGGTCCTTGTTCATCTTTAGTATCGACTTCCGCTATGTCTGCTGTTGTATTGGTTCTCTGCTTTTCCGGTACTGGGGGAACTTCATCGATGATAGTCTTCTTGGGGTTCTTCGTCGCATCGACATCTGTTGTTAACTTATTCATATTTCCTCGATTCACTTGTAGATTCTTCAATTCCTCCAACATTTCTGACAATTGCATCAACACGTCAGGGTCCATTGTTTTGTTGTTTCTTTTTCTTGTCGCATCCTCCTCTTTATTCCATGCGGCACTGATTTTTCTTCTGCAGGAAAAACCCTTCTTTGGTCCCGATTCGCAAAAAGGGTTATCCTCAACGGCTCGAACATACACTCCGTCAATAATCAATGAGCTCGAGAGGACTAAGGTCCATAACAAATACTTCATCATTTTTGTGGGTTATTTCTTCTTCAAATGTCGATGTTGTAGATCGGATAAAAACACGATGGATGATACTTCGATTGAGAAAACCAAATAAAAACACGGGATTATATGGAACTATATAGATATGAACCCTATCCTTCCAACTTCGTTAGGAAAACATTTTCAAGGTCCGAGCCGTCGCAAGACATAGAAACTTTTAGTAAAGAATTATATGGAGTATGCGTGCAGCGGCTCTAGTCTAAGAGCAATTTTAATTGCGGTGGAGAGAGAGAGGGCAGAACTGATCGATTAACTTATCGTTTCGACATGGGTTTTGGGTCCATGCATTTCTTCAGTCTGAGAGACTTCAGGATCATCGAGTTTCGTTAATGAAGTTGGAGAAGATAAGGTCCTTTCAACGACATCAACGGATACTTCAGAATGTCTTTGCAAATCACCTTCGGCGTCGATGTCAACACTTGGATAGAGGAGGAGGTCATGAAGTCCAAATTCATCTGTGAACTCATCGAGTTTTTCTTAACAAAGTTGGAGAAGATGAGGTCCTTAAGGCGGATTCTGCAGCATCTTCACAACAACGTCGCCAATCCTCATCCTCATCTATTCAAGAATCCTATCGAGCAAGAATGAGTGAGGTCCGAGTTCATCTTCCAAATTATCCAACGTTTCTTGGTCTTTATCTCGTAGCGGACGACCGGAGAATGAAGAGGGTACGCTGACTGGTTTGAAGGTGGTCGTAGTACGCGAATGGATTTTGTTGGCCATTTTAACCTCCTTTGTTGTCGTTATCTTCGTTGGTGGGTCACTGTCAATCTTTTCCGAAGTTTTGGTCCAAGGTAACTGAACACTTAGGCTTTTCTCGTTATTTTCCAACCAATTTTGAAGACCCTTGTTTTCCTTTCCTTCAAATTTCTTTCAGACTGCGTTTTCTTCAACTTCTGGTCTTGGATTTCTTATCTCATCTTCTTCTTGGCCTATCATCCCTAATTCTCGTAAGGAAGAGTTCTTTTCCGATGTTGAGGGTATCATTTTCTTGAAGAACATACCGTTTGCTTGTGATGAGGGCGTTCCGAACAAGTTTCAATGTAAGTTGGCGAAGTTATTAGGTCCCAAAGTTGACGGTGGATTTTCTCATTCGTTTCTTGGCAGAACCCTGGCGGCGCTTCTTAAAACTCGTCTTTTTGTTTGAAGAACAGAGGGATGACATGAGTGCTTTTCCTAAGTTCTTGCATTTTTCTCATGTGACTTCGTCCATGTTCTTTGTGTTACGAAACAAGTTCAAGCAAAAATTGTGGTGGAATATTTTCACGATGAGTTTTTTCTTGGATATCACTACTGAAAAAGACTGGAAATTCAGTGAAGTAGAAAGGCGAATCCAGAGAAGCGCGTTATTGACATTCTTCCACTTAGTTGAAAAGGAATCTCCCGATGGATTTTTCGAGTGGCTTCACGATATCATGACAAGAAAGACAAAGTCCTCGCTCCATGAGCTACTCCCGGTCGACGTATCTACCCTTGTAACGAGACTATTGCTCATCAAACAAGAGGGACCATTCAGAAAAGCGTGCTTCCGATGGATTTCACGTAACTATCCTTCACCCGAACGGAGGAAAGAGGAAGGAGATTTGATGTGGTGGGATGTCTTCGATAATGGACTCGTTCCGGGTGCCTTGTCAATGCTAGAAGCTGCAGCGTATGACGATCTGTTTGAACAACTTCACAATGTGTGTGGGTCCAAGGCGCATCATTTCGTTGCGGGAGAAATGATCGTATATCGGATCGCTGATGATATTTGGTTTGTTGATCCCAAGAATGGATTCAGAGCTGATCGGTGGGAAGAGCATCGAATGAGCCACCTCCAAACCCTCTTTGTCGTTTTTATGACAAGTCATTTGAGGATGGGGAATTGATCTTGAGGGCCAACAAAGAGTTTTCTATTGTGACGACTGCCATGAAAATTTTTACAAAGTGGCAGCGTTCGGCTTCGCGTCATATTTCACAAGCACCAGCTTCTCAGTAAACGACGTTCGATTCTCTCCGCAGCTAATGAAGAGAAAATTGTCTATTATTTGGTTAAGAATCAATTTTGGGTAAGCGTCTTGTTGTATCTCTTCCCGATATCTTCTCTTTCAGAGGGCAGCACTTCAACTCATGACCGATTTGGAGGCCCGAAGAGATGACATCCGAAATGATCCACACGGAGACGAGTACCGTGATTTTCCATCAGATCTGACACAAAAGCTTGTTCGCGTCTCTTGCTGCAAGTGGAGGCTTTGTGTTACGAGGCAAGAACTTTGAAAAGGCAGATCTTGTACGATTGCATCAGATGGACAGTATGGGAAGAAGTCGTAGATAAACAGTCGATGGTACGAATTGCAGCCATTTCCCATTTTCTAAGTATTTCTTTTTGTTACTTCCGTCAGATCGAACCAACGATCGATGTTTCCATTCAGTTCGCTAAAGAACTTCGTCTGATTTCTTCTAGTCTCGCTTTGGGAGAAGATCTTCTCAAAGCTCATGTGGTTCCGTCTGTTCAAAACTCGTGGCCATGAAGCTGAATTTATGAGAAAGTCTCTTCTTTTATTTAGTTTAGCGAGGTCTTGTCAGGATGAATAGCAGACACGTTTTTTATGGGGGTTCTAAGTATTGATAATAGCGGCAGAGGACGGCTGAAGCGAGAATGGGATAAAAACCAAGGGAACCTACCAAGTGACCGTGACTGACCTGCAGCGGAGCCTGCAGCCGAGCCTACCGTCGTTTACAACTTGCATGACGGTAGCGGACCCTAGCGAATTCCCATTCCCGAAAGGTCAAACGCTGGGGATACCCTTAATGGGGACACCTTGATGGAAATACTGCGATGGCTCACAAGAAACGAAAAACGTATACACTAGCCCTTCTTCAGATGACTCGAGTTCTTACTGGGGAAACAAGCATACATGATTGATTGATGGAATTTTGTACGATGCAGATTTCAACTATTGGAACACTCCACAGCTCATAACCTCTAAGAAGGGCATGGGTGGGTCAGTCCGTTGAATTTGCGCGATCGAGGGAAGCAATTGGGAAAAGTGCGTGTCAGCGCATTCCTTCATTTTTAAAATCACTGATACAGAGAACTGATGAAAGTGGCTCAGTGGAAGAGATCCATTGGAGAGAACCCTGTATCATTGTATTTCTATAGTCATAATTCGAGGCACCGCCCAGCAAGACCTGAAAAGAAGTTGAAGACTTACATTGAACCACTTACTTGTTTCGGACTGATTTCCAAACAATGAAAAATTCGTCCATTTGGATTTGGATTCTTTTTGTTGCAAGTTCTCACACTCCCCTGGTTTTGGAAGCAAAGAACAATGGTTACAAGGGGGCTTTCTCTTGTACTTTTCAGTGGAAGCGGCGTTGAATGGTGGGCAAGCGAGCTATGGAAACAAAGGAGGACTCAGAACTTTGAGTAATGAGAATCCTCTAGAACAGCAATTCGTATTAAGCGAAGTTATCAAGTGTCGTAAAGAACTACATATGGAACAATCAAGCCATCTACAATTTTCCAGAAATTGTTGCCCCCAAGAACGGGTGCTTCAACATTCCCTGCACCATGTCACACTATGTCACACTATGTGGTCAACCATCTATGATATGGTCCCAGATCTCATTGAAGAAACTTGACGCCACTGCAGAGACCTTGAAATGTCGACTCCGCGCACCAACCACAATTTTTTCTCTGTGTCGTTCCAACCGCCTATTCTGGCATGCTTTTCCTTCTTGATAACAATCGTTTGCACCCGCTAATGGATTCCTGGTTTGGATGTTTTTTGTGAAACATTTTGATGGACAAAAGATCCTTTGACCAGCAGGAGTCGATGCAGACCTTTCTCAGCGTAGTTGAGATTTTGATTCAACGTATTTCCAAAGCAGAAGAAAATCGATCACATGTACAAGCATCTTTGTGCTCCAAAAGAAATCCTCGTTGGCGACTTGTGGTTGCGATTGATTCATGAATCGTTTAAATCTGAGAGTGATTGAAGCGTTAAGCTTACTGTCATCTGTATCTATCTCTATGCCTCATTGTTAGTTGAGACTATGGGGCGAGTTATACTGAAGTCTGTGATGCTTGGCTTGATATGTTTTGGTTCTATCACTATGGAAGTGACGCTTGCTTGACAATTTGTTGCAGAATAGAGATGAGTCTGATGAAATAGTCAACTAGGAGATTAATATTTGGGAGTCTGGTGGAAGTATTATTATCTTTATGGCAATGGAAGCGACTGAAGATTTTTCGGTAGAGAATGAACTGAGAGCAGGACGCTAGCAAATAAGATGGATCCAAAAAGGCTGAAGATTGCAAGCAATTCTGATTTAGGAATGACTCTTTTGACTTTATCTTGTTTTTTATCCGATTTTGAAAAAACAGCCTTCACGGTTGGCGCGATGTAGAAGATATTGATGATGCAACCGAATAGAATAACGAATGGAATCATATAGAGGCTGGACGTGAGGCCCTCTGCGAAGATGATGTATTTTCCATAGAACCCAAGAAGTGGAGGGACTCCTGCAATGGAAAATCCCATTACTAGATAAACAATCGAGACTGGGATATATGACTTGAGGACCTTGACAATCTCCTCCACGTTATCTGGTTTAATTCCATAGTTGCCGCAAATAGAATAGATGATCATTAGAAGACATGTTTTTGCAATTGAATGGCAGATGGCGAAAGAGCTTGCTGCAAGAATTGATTCCGGTGTGGCGATCAGATATCCAGCCGCAATGTATGCAAGCTGTGAAGATGTTGAATAAGTAACCTTCCTGAGGCAATCTTTTGTTCTTAGAGCAGAGATGGCTGCCACCATGGCGCTTCCTGAGATGAATGTAACGAACACCTTCAGGATGGAGATTTGTTGCATCATGAATCTGATGTTGTGAATTCCAAAATAATATGTAACGATCTTGAAGAGTATTACAAGAGAGCTGTTGACAAAGATGCCTTGGGTTAGAATGACGGACGACGGGGGAGAGGGTTAGGGATTGATGTAACCATGAGTGAAGTGGAACGATACAAGCTTTACCGAGTCCGAAGATCGATAAGATCAAGATAATGGACCCGACAGTGACTTGGGTTTCAGACAGGGGTGGTGGGTGGAGTGTGAGGTTGATGTTCTGGAGTTGGGAGTATGAAAGAATGGTGGATGGGATAAGTCCCATCCCTGCGTAAAGAAAGTTCTGGTGGAGGTATAACCACGGCGCTGAGTTGGTGTTGGTTGTTAGACATGAAGTGAAGAGGATGTAATTTGATAAGACGAACGCGAGATACAGCGTAAACATAGAAAGCAGGGTCGAGCTGAAACAGATCATTGTGAAGAACATCATTGCTGAAGAGGAGAAGACGGCGAAGTTTGTTACTGCGTTGTTGTTCAAGCGGTAGAGGTGTGGCATCGAATAAAGCATCGAGATTCCATAAACGAAATTGGCTCCACTTAAAAAAAGATAAATTCGAGAATCTGAAATGATTGCGATTCCAAAAACATTTATAAATTGTGGACTATTGTTTGTTTTGATTGCTAGAAAGATTGCGAGAGTAGATGTGACGACGGACTTAAATAATTGTGAAAATATGAAGAAGGGCTTCGTCGTTTGAGTGATTGGGGAGACTAAGTGTAGAAAGAAGGAGATAACATGCGAGCCAAGCAGGACGACGGTGCTGATTTTAAGGAGATCCATCTCCCCGATTGAATTGAATAGCATCAGGATTTTTCTGTGTTCATGCATGTCGTGTGGCAAGCCTTCAAAGTGTCGACTTTTCTTTAATGTTGATTTCTCTATACATGAGTGTTTAGCTTGATTGCTGCGCTTGTTGAACTGATAGTCATGACATGCCAGTTTGGTAAGATTTTGCCATTTCACTGTTGCATCAAAATCGAAGGAAGGCTCCGCAACAATTACTGTCTGTGACTCTTTCTGTTCAAGGGATTCACGTGAGTCTTTGTCTGCCGCGCTGCTTTCGCTAAATTCATGAGTCTAGACTGGGGGGTCTTGCTCTTTCGTAGAAACACCCGAATATCTCCCCCTCTTCAAGACAACTATCATTGAAACTTGGCTCCAATCAAACTCCTGCAGTTTTGGATCATCCTAACACAAAATTGTTTGTTTTCCATTGTGGTCCGAATTGTCCACGTGCCATGTTTGTCTTTGAACAACAAAAGCCTCATCTAGTCTTCGTGTTCCCCCTTCTGTGACAGTATGCACCGAAGCGAATGGAAATGACTGTAGACTTGCGAAGATTCATCTTTTAGTGTCTTGATGCCGTCCAAGTAGTGATGTGATTGGACGATGCATAAGGACAAGAGCCAGTTAATGATTGTTCAGCAGCTGTACGCGTTGACGGTCATGAGTTATTCTAAGTATTGCATTGAAAGTTTCTGATCAAACGATTTCACTTTCAATCTAAATCTTCTTTCAGTAATTTGTGTGCTGTTGATGTCTAGTGTTGAACACGACTAGTGGGTCCAGTTCTTCGTTCAAATTAGGACAGTCAGCTCTTGGTTTAGCCGCAGAATGGAATTGCAGGTGGTGAATGGCGGGTGGTGTGCTGCTGAAACTGACACTTGGGTCCTCGAAATCAATGCAGTCATCAAAACGAAGAAGCGTTTCTTGAAGTGTTTAGCTCTCTTACGTGGATCTTTCGCTGGGCTCTCGGGGGCGAGACAAGAGTTTTCGTTCCGCGGTTTGTGTGGCGCGCGGCGGAGAAAAAAACATATCTCACACTGAAAACCAAAGATTACCAAAAAAGATAATCATGTCTGAGATCTTGTCCTATTCCCGCGTATCGGCTTTTTTTCTAGCATTGATCAATGGGTCGTGGTGTTGGAACTGAATAGAGACAAGTATTCGCAGCCGGGCTCTCTTGAAAACCGCATTAGAGAAGAATGGGTCGGAGATCAGTTTCCGAGGGGTTCAAAATCGGCAGATGAGTGCAGAAGAGCTCGTTTCAGCCACTGAATCACACACTCCACCCACTTGGTACATTGATCGATCATGGTCAGTATGCTATCGATTACTGTATGAAAATTGCCAAAAATCGACATAGACAGAAGAGAAAGCTCCGGGAAGCCCTTGCAGTCGTTCGGCGCCTGAGAGACACCGTCGGCAAAAGATACAAGAGCGGAGGTAGAAGACGACATTCTGATGTTGAGGCCAATTGGAACTGCGCATAATGATTGATTTTGTTTTTTTTCTTGATGCCAGGTGATGAAAAGGTGCGTTGGAATGGCATTAGGGCAACTTCACCACAAGACCGCCTTTTACAAACGCAGGATTCTGCCGTACTGGGTTGTTCGCGTTCTCCAATCACTGAAAACGGGAGTTATTGAGTCGCTCATCCTGATATGAGAAGCCGCTACACTCCTCTTGTCGAGTTGCGCCTTCCAGCTTTCTGGGAGTTGACGGTTCCTCCACTTTTGCGCGCTTCGACGAGCTTTTCGCACTCGCATCAAGGCATCTCCACTCATTGTTGACATTTCCAAAGAAAACTTGTTTTTGACTTGCGTTGAAAGCTATCTAGACATTGATTGTGGAGAAAATGATCGAAGCAACCAGGAGGGTGTGGGACACATGTCCTCAGTGCACAACAAACTCTATCTGCGCTGCATTCCTGTCGCAATATGTGGTAAGGCGAGGGTCACTTTTGGCGTCAATACTCTGAGTAGTACCTGAAACACTTGTAAGGGGAAGAACTGTAAGAAGTGTGTAAATACAGATCACATCCCCCATAACATGCGGCGAGTCCACAGCCAAGACGCCCAGTCATCACACCCCCTCAAGGCAAGGTATAAGAGCAAGAGTGGTTTGATTGAGAAGGAGGCCGCTAGCATTTATGAAGCTGAAAAATGCCGTGAAGCGGTCGACGAGGCAGTGAGCTACCCCCAAAGCTCGCTGTCGTTCGAGGGGGCCCTGATGGGTTTTGAGACTCCAGGGGACGCCCCAACGACCGATACCACGTGCTTCATGCAGAGTACAATGTCCCACACCCACGTCATGGATTTCGCAGCCCAAGCGCTCTCACTGCTGGACTTCTTTGTAAGCGTTCTTGTCGAATAACCCTTTGTATTGTGTGTTCCGTCCCACCATGACTTTCTCTGGCTTTCCCTCACTCGCACTCATCCCCACACGGTTCGACCTGCATGACCCACAGTTTATTGGTATTCTTGCATCGTTTATTTCCTGCACCGTGTTATCGTCAGGTGCCTGAAGTACCCAATTGTTGCAGTCTTGACGCTGTTTATCTATGTGTTGTTCATTAACTTAAGGTTTTTCCCATCCTGGGCCTTTTTCTCGAATCTCTAACTGGCGTGGCATCGCTCTCTCTATTGACAGTGGTTACTTCGTACTTCTCCCTCTCGGGCTTTTGCTGGTCTTGCTCTGGGGTTTTGCCGGTCTTGCTCTTGGGGTTTTGCTGGTCTTGCTCTTGGGGTTTTGCTCGTCTTGCACGTGGGACGCACAAAAAGAAAAAACCCTAGCGTAGGAACTAACTAGACAACACGCGGGCACACCAGCAGTGGAAAATCTGTGCTATGACCCTAGTTCAGGATCACACCTTATGGCAGTACAGCAGTGACTACTCGAAACACGCATGCAATGAAAGATCACAGGCCCACTCTTACATTCACCGATGGCAGGATCTCTCTCTCGTCTAGTCGGTGGACCTTTCCGAGCATCACAAGGAAGAACTATGCTGTTGAGAGTAGTACGAGGCCTTTGTGACGGTCATGATCAGCTTTCATTGTTTATCTATTCTCCTAAATGAGCCCATCCTTGTTTGGAGAAGTAGAGCTGACTTCCGCGATGGCTCCACGAGTTGCTGCCGGTAATTCTGCAAGACGGGTACGCTGAGTGTGTTCCAACCTGAAGCCAGAGTTTTCTTGATGACTTCATTTGTTACGCATATTCCACATGATTCCGTTCAATCTCTTATTCCTTTTTTGTAGTACAAGGTCAAAGTCATTAAGGTTCGCGGCTCGTTCAAACTTCCATCAGAGATGTGTCTCCTTGCAGATAAAAAATAATTCCTACGCCTGCGGCTATTGCACAGACCCAAAAGCCACATCCAATAGAGATATTCTTGATCATCTGCGATCCAAGCATGTAAGTCGTTCAACTCCCTTCCAAAAACAGCTGCATTTTCAGCTCCTCAAGGTATTCGATTTGGTTTCACGCCATATTTCGTTTCCAGTTGTTACAGCTTTCATGCAAATACTGCGATAGAGTCTATCTCCACTGGTCGTCTGTCAATGCATCAACTCAGTCCGCATTGTTGGTCAACGGGACTCTGAATCGCTGAAAGCTTCGCAAGGCCGCTCACTTAATTCATCGCTTCCAATTGGATATCTCAACTCGTCGGCCTCATCCAGAAGCAGTGCGGTTTGTCCTCTCACTGCCTATCCAAAGCCAGCCATCCAACCAGTCTTTGAAATCTCTATTCCTCATTCGTATCCGCAACGGCGTCAGTCTTTGAATTTTCATGAAGTCAATGACCCCAACTAATGCCCAGTTTCCAACAAGTCCTTGCCATTCAGACAATTTCTATGAAGTCAAAGACCGCTTTACCACCATCCCCCCCAGCAGTCTCAACACACCCTCACCAAGTCCCCAAGAAGTCTTTTCACACCCGATTTCTCACCCAACTTGTCCACAACTGTGCCTTGGTGAGCGCTCTCTTATTTCTGGATGCGATTGGCCCACTTGCTAGTCGCATACTTCCAAACAGCTAAGCTGGAGCGTAGCTGGAGCTGAACCAGAGAAAGGCGACTAAACAAACGGTTTTCGCGGAGCAACAACTAGTTTACCATAGATACGCTTAAAATCCCTTGACGAATGCTAATTCCAGAACTTTGTTGTCTACGAGGTGCTAGACCATGGTACTTCAGCCATCTGGTTTCCCTTTGAAAATGAACTGCAAGGATTTTCACTCATTCAATACAATGCCATTCAACTCAATGCGGCGTTCTCAATGGTTCCCCGTAGGAATAGAATGGGCGCCCCAAGTGTCTATCTCAAAAAGTTCTCAACGTTGGTCTGAATGATGAGATATTGTAGAGAATGATAAGGGTGAGCTGCATTAATGACAGATTGGAAGAAACTTGAGAAGATTGCAGATACTCTAGTTCAACATCTCGTGTAATTTTTATGAGGACGCACTACCCCCTGAGAAAAATGAGAATCTTCTCTTGTCTCGATTTCGCGATTATCGCCACACAAAACAGTTTAGTGGGCTGCACGGCCACACAAAACAGTTGAGTCCGATTCATTCTGTTGTTCACTCATTGAGTAATCCATCAGTTCAATTGAATCTCATCCATTTCTACAAAGCAGCAACACTTCACTCATTCGGTGTAGTCAGTAGTCTCTGAGCAGTCAAAGAAGCCTGAAACACTGGATCGTTGTCTCTAACGTAGAGAATGCGGTCGTGAATTTACTGCAAAAAAGGTTCTTGTTGCCTTACTGCGTTTATTCAGGAACTACTGAATATAACCTCCAATATGCGGAGAAACCCAGAGGAAGATGGCGGGCCCATTATCAGGCAATTGGTTCAACCTAATAAACTATCCCTCTTGCAGTTGATAAAATTGCGTTGTTGACACCATTTTCTCAAATAGGATCGTAGCACACAACCGAGAAAGTACAAAGAACGATCAAGATATCTGTGACTGTGATTCTTTGAATGTGCGAGGATGTCTCACGGCATCGGGGGGACAAGCTGCTTCCTCATATGCTGTCGGGCTTCGATTTCATCTTCGGACACTTTGAGTGCGTTACATCGCTTGCAACTCGGTCTCATCAGTAACTGCTGTTGCTCGCAACCTCCTGGTGACTGAGTTACGACCAGGTTCCGGGGGTACTGCGGGCGTCGAGCCGTCCGCACGCCATCGGATTTGCAGACATTGACTAGTCTCAGTTTACAACTGATTACACACGTAACATTGAAAGACTTCAACTCCTCGTGCTCTCATTGACTGTGCCCACACCTGAATTTTTACGGTTGCTGACGAGGCGTTGAACGTCTCGGTAGCTTTTGTTCTGCATTGAGTTCGCTAAAGGTTCAAAGTCTGACGTACGAAGCATCTCTTTTTCGTTGTATTTCCACCTTCCATTTCCGATATAATTGGTTCACTGACAACGTCTTTTCTTCGCCAGTAAGAAATTCGAGAGCACGTTCTGCTCTGCTTCTCATTCCCGCAATTAATCCAGCATCTCTGCCTCCGAAAGTATTGCATTAACTTGTCGGGCAGCGGATCCATTGCGACTGGGGTTAATTGTTACCCGTTTGCTTTTGAGGCAGTTGTGAGCTTTCCATTCGCGGCTTCTTCTACATCGATATCATCCCCAGCAATGTCTTTGTCGGCTAGGGCGCTGAATGGGTTGGGGGTGAGGTATGATGGTTTAACTTCTGACTCCTTTGGCTGAAGTGGGGTGTTAAGAAATGAGAGAGTCAGTTTGTTCAGTTTCAGGCTGTCGGATAGCTGTGCGGATTTGGTGCTTCCCGAAACGTGAAATGTTCGCCCATTTCACAGCGTACCGCCTAGGAGTCTGAAGTCATTTTTTTGCATGTATTGAATGAGAGAATACTGGTTCGACCAAAATATCGAGATCGCTGGTGGACGTTCAATCCTGAAAATCCTTGTTGTTCACCATTTTCAAATAGAAAACATGGCTGAAGTACCATGGTCTAGCACCAATGTCTACGAACGAACAGGACAACAAAGTTCTGGAAATAGCGTTCGTCAAAGGATTTCCAGCGTATCTATGGTAACTCACTTCTTGCTGAGCGAAAGCCGTCACTATTTGGAAGTAAGCTATGCGCCTAGCAAGTGGTGGTGTGGAATTGTTGACGTGGAGAGTCATCCACAGATCGGTTTAACGGTCGCCCCAATATCGTAGGAAAGAACTTCTTCAGCACGCGTGGATGCGTGCGCCGGGAAATGCCAAGCTTATGGCAAGACATGTACGGAAGCATAAGACGACGAAGACGGCGCGAAGCAGGAGTTGGCGTCGCTTCGTTGGCCATGACGTCAGTAAAAGAGCGAGGCTCGTTCAAGAAATTTGAAAGGGGTGGTGTTCCCTCGCCTTCAATGCCAAAGTGGTCAGTGGAACGTGGAGGCTCCATCTTACGTAGTTGAGAGTACGCGCTGACTGTAGTTTAATGGGTGCACACTTGTAATTAGGTGTGAGGCACGCAGGTTCAATTAGCTGCCTCTAGCCTTGCAGAGTGATTGGGGCGCATGCTTCAGACGAAGCCAAAAACCACGTAGAAAGAAATGATGGTCGTGAGCGTGATGCGTAACGTGGCTGCAAAGAAATGATAAATCCGTGTTGGTGGACTTACTGACTTGATGAGACAGAACTAGATACTGAGGTTGAGAGAAGCGACGCGAGTGTACTGGTGAACTGAGCTGAACTGAATCAGATAGCGGCATTCCAATACACCAAGTGGGCCAATCGCATTCAGAAATAAGAGAGCGTGGTTCATGATGTTGAGTCACCAACGAGCCACAGTTGCGGATGAGTGGGGTGAGAAATCGGGTGTGAAAAGACTTCTTGGGGGTTTGGGTGAGGGTGAGGATGTGTTGAGACTGCTGGGGGAAATGGTGGTAGAGCGGTCTTTGACTTCATAGAAATTGTTTGAATGGCGACCGTTTTGTTGGAAACTGGGCATTAGTTGGGTTGACCGGTCATTGACTTCATGAAAATTCAAAGACTCACGCCTTTGCGAAGACGAATGAGGAATAGAGATTTCAAAGACTGGTTGGATGACAGTGAGAGGGACAAACCCCACTGCTTCTGGATGACGCCGACGAGTCGGGATCTCGAATTGGAAGCAATGTGGATGACTGCAGTGATTTAAACGGACAAAGGTTGAGTTTTATATGGTCATGCACTTTATCTCTGTATTCAGCAACGCCGACAGAGGAAAATTTCATTGGAGTCCTGCAATACCGGAAAACAGCGGTTGGAATGAAAGTAAAAAACTAGATAACCTTGCGGATAAAACCAGGGAATGGCCCGTGGTGTCGTGGATGAATGGCCAAAAAGGATTGCGACAGTGTTCAAACCGTGATGAATAGCCGAAATAGACTGCGTCGCAGTAGTTACATGGAAGCTGTAACGGAGAACACTGCAAACAGAATCTGGCGTAAGACTTACGAGACCATACTTTGCCTTCATGCCCTGATTTTTTAAGGAGAAGTTCATTTTTGCTTCGAAAAATGCAGCTGGCTTTGGAAGTGAGTTGAACGAGCTTGGATCGCACATGAGGAATAATTTCGTCCATAGACTGCTGGTTTTTGATGATCGACGCAGCGGTAGTAGCCATCACCTTGCTGTAAGGAGAGACATCTCTGATGGAAGTTGGAACAAGCCGCGAACCTTAATGACTTTGACCTTGCTCTACAAAAAAAAGAAATAAGAGATTGAACGGAATCATGTGGAATATGCGTAACAAATGAAGTCATCGAGAAAACTCTGGCTTCAGGTTGGAACACACTCAGCGTACCCGTCTTGCAGAATTACCGCAACTCGTGGAGCCATCGCGGAAGTTAGCTCTACTTCTCCAAACAAGGATGGGCTCATCTAGGAGAATAGATAAACGATGAAAGCTGATAATGACCGTCACGAACGCCTCGTACAGCAACCTACCTGTGAACAGCATGATTCTTCGTTGTGATGATTGGAAAGGTCAACCTAGAAAGAACGGCTGACTTGAGAATAGACCACAGATTGCTCACAAGTGACACGATTCCTTGCCCGACCTTGGCTTCCCCACCGACTAGACGAGAGAGGAATCCTGTCATGGGTGAATGTAAGAGTGGGGCTGATGTGATCGTCAATACGAGTTTTGCGTGGTCACTGCTGCAAAGTCATAAGGCAGCTAGATGGAGTGATCTGGTGAAGGATCCAGGTTCACAGTTTTTTCACGCGTACATTACATGCAACTTTTTCTTGTTCCCCCCTGGCATCTGATACGTTCCAGGAGTGGTTGTCTCACCAGGACATCTCTTGAGCACGTCACGAGTTAAGATTCATGATAACGAGCCAACCTCACACTTCTACCTCCTAGTCTCAAGACGTGAGCGAGCCATGAGGCAAGTCTGAGTTGTAAGATGAGTCCTGGAAAAAGATGGCGTTTTCAACCTCAACGTGTTGTTCTAGCCACCCAGCTCCACCCCCAGGTCTCGCCTTCTCTGCCATGTGACGTGAATCAGGGAATTCAATCGATTGAATCCTCTTTCTTTTTTATTATTTGTCCAACTTTTTATCCACCCTCCTGCAAGGATCATACTCGCTCACCCTTTTCCTCATTCTCTCATTTATTTCTATGTTTGGGTTATATTTCCATATCTTTGTGTGTTTTTCAATCGTTTCGTTTCATCCAGTTCACAGCTGCACCGAGTTTTCGTGCCTCCCACTGTTCGAGCTGGAAAATCTACCACAAGCTTGATAAGAATATGTCTGCGATGATCGCCGAAACAGCTTCGTTTGAGTAATTAATCCAGAGTTGTTGGAATACGCACAGTTGTCCCTTCGGCACGCGCTTGTAACTTTGTCTATTTTCAAGAGATTTCGTCCACCGACGCCAGCCAGCTACAACATGACCTTCTAGAAAGGAGTTATGTTCTCTTTCGTTAGAGCTTGGAAGGAGGGGAACAAAAGAATTTTACTCTTCCGGTCTTTCTTATCCTATTGGCGAACCCCACAAATCGTATGGGAGCCCGTCCTTGATTAAGAAGTACCCATTTTTGTCAACATCTGTTTTCATTGGGATTCTAGCTCAGCATTCAACAATGAAAACTCCCTGAGAAAACTTCCTGAGAGTTGAAGCTGCCAGTTTGGTTAAGGGAGAATGGGAGAAGGTAATAACTGGCATGTGTGGTTGCTTAATGTTTTGGAATGGGGTTTAGTTGGGAGTGTGGCAGGTACTTGAAATCTCAAAGAGGAAGAAATCACATGTGGTTGATGGTGACGTGCTCCTAAGAAATGAACTTCATATCTCGCTGCTGTTGTCGACCTCGTAATGTTGTATGCAGATTGTGATCTAATTTTGAAGAACATAGATACTTATGTTCGATGAGACTTTGAGACTTTGCGATGAACGCAGTTATGACGAGAGTCTTGCATGGGGGGGTATCGCATTCCACAACAGTAGCTCACGCATTTATTTGAACCTCAACTCGTCAGTGCTGCAGAGCTATCACCTGGTCGGAAAATTTGATTTCCCGTATCAATTGAACACCCTTCCCGACGGCCAACAGATCTGCGGAAATGCGAGACGAATTGGTGCTCAGTGACGTAAGAGGGAGCCGATGCAGAATAAAACATTGAAGCAACTGACTGCGGATTTCTTGGGCCTGTTGAGCAATTTTTTGTGAACCAAGGCGTCTGCTGATAATGAAAGCGAAGATTTGTGGCTCGTAATAAGAAGTAGAGCAAATCATAATGAAGGTTCAATCACAAGATCGTTACCATCAACAAGGTTATGGCGAACTTCAGGCTGCTACAGACGAACCATTCCGATAAATGATGAGATGAAAGTAGGTGGGATTGTGGTGTAATCAATAACAGTCGCCACTCTGGGTATGCACTACCGTCCTCAGCCACTCTTGACATTTCGTACTTTGCAGGCATCCTGGTACGTCGAAGACTGCATCCACTTGAGCCCATTCCAAAGAAAACAGCTATCGAACAAATCCTACATCCTGACATCGTGAATACGATAGATTCTGCCCTCATCGCGTCCGGAATGAAAGATTGTTTCGCGCCAAGGAGAAATTTGGTTTTGGGATGAAAGGATTTTGAGTCGTTTCAAAGTTTGTATGACTGCGTACATTCTTGCACTGGCATGGTACTGAAGCATGATTTTTTACATTTTTCGAATTAATGAAAGATTTCTGACAAAAAACCTTTCACCCCCATTTTCTCTCTTGATTAGAAGAACGAATCCCCTTCCCACTTTCTTCTGAGCTTCACCTTAAGGGACGCTGACTGTTGATAATACTAGCTGCTCTATCGTCGCAATAAATTTCCCACGAATAAAAGCTGCATTTTAAGTGATGGGGGTGTATCCACAAAAGACCACATCCCTTTTTCAAACATCGTCTTCAAACACACTTTGCAAAAAAAGAGCCAAATCCGACTCAATTCTCAACTGTCTGAGAGTTGAATTATTTGAAGGTCTTTGAAGCTTTTCTACCGGATATGGTGTGGATAAAAAGAACTGAATCGGGATATCCGGGATCTCTTGATTTGGGTTAAAGAATTCTCCAATAACCTTGATAACGTCTTCACGCGACCAGTCAATTCGACATTGATTATCCTGTGGGACAATCCTCTTGATGTAACCGAGGACATCAGAGTGTGGATCCTTCACTCCTCCGGTATGTCCCATTTCTTCAATGAAGTCAGCAAATCCATCAATCCAAAGAAAAACATCATTTAAGAGAGAATCACGCTTGAATTTGCGTTCGATGCGAACACCGTCCGGCAATCGGACGCGTATCTGAATAACCATGGGATCACTTTTGAAGAGTCAATAACTAGGGACATACTCTGATGGTATCCTCCTCTGAAAAATCCTTCATCAGTTCCCGCACAAAGAAAGCTCTTCCAGCAGCTAACTGTTCCTTCCTGAGCTTCATTCGGGCATCATCCTACAAAGAGTGGGTGATCTAAAGATATTCAAAATATCTGTCTCCTTGAGCATTGATTCTAGTGGAGTATCTACTCGACTGAAGGCCCCATTCGATAACGAAAATCTACCACTGGATAACCCTATAAAGCTCTCATCTCCTACTATACCATTTCCAATCTGCTTCCCCTAAAGTGACGCAATATTGCAATCTACCTTTCGTTTTTTTCGTGATTCTTCCTCTCTCTCTGCCTCTTCTTTTCGGATTTCATCTCGTTCTCGCTGTTGCTGCTCCTGCTCCGCTTTTACAGCTCTAATAGAATTGAAGGACAATCGATGGGATTCAGTGATTGGATGGATCTTGCCTTTCTCTGTCTCGTTCAACCGCGGCAGCGTATGCTCTGTCTTGGTCCATTCGGAGGCGTCTATCCTCTTCCAGCCTCTTCAATGCACGATCGCTTTCCAGCCGCTGATTCTCGATATACTCCAAGGCCCTTGCCATCAAATCTAAACCTGCATTACTATCACGAATGGATCCTTCCTGAAAAATGAACAGAGAATTGTTTGGCGCCAGAATAGTAACGATGAAAGGGTTTCGGTGTCGAAGTCATCTATCCAGGTTTGGGACACACCACAACGCCCATCCGAACGAATCCTTCCAATGGTTGTTGTGAATTCCTCGTTCCCGAGTGGATCGCGTGTCCCATTAATGGTCCAGATCCATCTCGCGCGGTCGATGATGTTGGAACGAATACAGATAAATGTGGCAACTCGGAGCAATGGAGAATCTTCCTCCTCAAGACTTGACCTTCCAAGCAAGTACTCAGCGTTGCCCAAATAACAGCGTGAGAACCCTGGCATCATCAAACATCGACCAGAAGTGAATGACGCGGTGGCGGAGAAAATGAGTGGATTAAATGTCTCACCGCGATATCAAGAAATCCTTCGTTATGGAAAAGCTTCCGACAAATTGCATCCGACCCCGACACTTGATGCAAATAAATCAACAACACGCGATTGCTACGTTTAGCTTCCTGAGTTGCCTGAAAGGAACATTTTCGTATTTTTCCCAAAGAGTCGCCTGATTGCGACATACTTGGGCGAAATCACCGACAAAAAATTGAGGTTTGGGAGAACCAAAATTTGTCAGGAAATGCGAATTGAAATCGACTGCTCCATACGACTGAATATGGAATGCTGGGGAAAGGAACGTGGAATAGAAAAGCCTTAGGACTTTGATGATTGAGCGAAGGGTCGCGCTGAAGTACCTGCCTATAAGAACATAAGAATGAGACCCCTGAGCGTTTGACGACACGTAAGTCAATCAGACTGCGTCATAATCGAATGTATATGAATCTCAGAGAGGAAGGCAACCATGAGAAAACATCACAGTGGCCGGTCGCGTACCGATACTCTTTCCGGCAGAAAGAAACCACGCGGTGCGAGTTGACCCTTCTGATCTACTTGATGAATGGCTTGAAGAAGATGAATCGGAATGTTCCGTCTGAATGAGTGGTTCTCGTGACGGATTTCGACGAAAGGTTTGATCCTCATCGTGGGAAGCGAAATGCAAAGCAATGGCAGCCTAGAAGAAGAAATGAGAATGTTCGTTATGTCTACACAATCGGTTCATGCTCATCGAGGAGCTGATCGGATCGAGGCCTCCTTACTTCAAGATTCCATTGACATGACTCGAGTAATGAAGTAGCGTGGTGTATCGTCCCACCAGTAATTTCTAAAAATTGAGCGACTAGAGATTGTTTTTCATGATCTAGCGATAAATCTTCATTGAGTGACATACTGGGTAGTGAATCTGTTTTAAATAGCTGTGACTGATGCTCTTCCCTTTCCATCCTACTTACATCCAGGTGGCCTCCCTTTCAATGTTTTTTGTCCTACGAATCCTGTGCCTGGGAGGAGATGGCGAAGAGCTGGACGCATTTTTTTCAAATGAGATGCGTCCAGAAATCTCACTACTCTTCAATTTGATAACTTCAGCCCTCACAAAGAATGAAATGCACAACTAATCTGATGGGGACTTGGAAGAAGATTCCCTCGTCGAAATCTTCAGCCGGGAAGACGAAAAAGGGGAACACCTTTGGCCCTAAAGAAACAAGGGGCAGCTTGGCTGGTTGAACTTCTAAGGACAACATCTTCTGAGGTTTCTGGAACTTCTGTTCTTTCCCACTTCCTCGTTCCGACAGCTGGAAGAGCAGCATGAAGTGGCTGCAGGTTTGGTTGACCGCTTCGAATTATTTCTGCTTCCGCAAACGCCGCACCACGTTCAAATATCTTCAAAGTTCAGGAATTCCCGTACTCGATTGTAGAACACTTTCACCATTTGATGTGTGAAAGTAAAGGTTGGCAAAGAGAGAAGCGTTTGCGGAAGGGTTAAGATCCCACCACCCCATGAAGTGTTTTTGTCAGTTGTCTTTATGGTTTGCTTGTCTATTACGATCGTAACGTGGCAGCCTGCTCTTTGTTTACCCCACCTATCTCCCGACATGTCCGTCGCCGCCGGAGCCCCTGCCCGCGCACACGCGCCAGCGACTACAGGTGATCCTGTCGTCGTTTACGATCTCTACGATGCTAGCGAACGTAGCGACCTCCCATTCGAACCCCTCACTGATGTCTGGCCCAGAATGCGTTGCGGGGTATAGAACATGATCCCCATCCAATTATGCGGCTCTGTACGGTTTCCATACAGAAGAAAAACATCGAGATTGCAGCTGGAATAGCAAAATTCTTTCCAGAGTTGTAGCTGGCTGGCGGCGGTGGACGAAATCTCTTGAAAATAGACAAAGTTGCAAACGCGTGCCGAAGGGATAACTGTGCGCTCTGGATTAATAACTCAAACGAAGCTGTTTCGGCGATCATCGCAGACATATTCTTATCAAGCTTGTGGTAGATTTTCCAGCTCGAACAGTGGGAGGCACGAAAACTCGGTGCAGCTGTGAACTGGATGAAACGAAAACACTCAAAGATATGGAAATATAACCCAAACATAGAAATAAATGAGAGAATGAGGAAAAGGGTGAGAGAGTATGCAGGATAGGATGGTGGATAAAATGTTGGACAAATAATAAAAAAGAAAGAGGATTCATTTTGATTCAATCGATTGAATTCCCTGATTCACGTCACATGGCAGAGAAGGCGAGACCTGGGGGTGGAGCTGGGTGGCTAGATCTTTTTTCAGACTCATCTTACAACTCAGACTTGCCTCATGGCTCACGTCTTGAAACTGGGAGGTAGGAGTGTGAGGTTGGCTCGTGATTGGTCACCGAGCTGCTGCCTAACCGGCGGATGGGAGAGAAGGTGGGGGGTGTTGTGCTGGGCGCTGGGGGTGAGACGAGAGAGCGGTTCGCGGTTTGTGGGGTGCTGATCATGAATCTTAACTCGTGACGACATGGTTGGTTAATCGGGTAGACAATAAGGTTCAAGGACTCAACTGGTCAAAAAAAACGTGCACATGCAGAGTGCACATGCAGACAAACGACTACATACATGTTACGAGGGTCCTGGAACTACAAAGTGTTCAGACTGAAACGTCGTTGTCACTGGGTTGAACTCTCTGCCCTTTGTGCCAGTATTTCCATAGTATTTATATATCTCACCTACATGTCCGCCTTGCATGTCTTTATGTTGTTGTGGTGACAGTGGATAGAATTAGATGTTAGGTTTGATGTTCTGACGTGCAAATACAAAGCTGCCTCATATGGCATGTAGTACCGGGAACTGAGTGTTCCAGTGAACTGTTAACAACTATTAGCAACTACACTTCAGCCATCTGGCACAGTATTCTCTCATTCAATACTCTCATTCAATACTCTCATTCAATACTCGAACCTGAACGCCTCAATTTTCATATGTTTTTTGTGAGTTTTTTATGAGTTGGAGTATTGGTGGTGTTCTGTGTCGATCGCTACACAATGGCATTCATAAATACCTGGACACGGGCCGCAATTCGGTGATTCTTGGAGGCGGACACAGATCTATGGTGAGGCTGTTCCCTCAAGGAGAAGTAATGGCCCATCGCTAGGAAGATATTGCCACAACCTCATTTCTCATGCGTGTCATTTCAATAAGTGCCCCGGTTTAAAACTTAATATTTTAAGACTTAATGGAAGGTCAGGAATTGTAGTGTTTCGAAACAAGGCTAAACCAAGCCATCTAAAAGAGCAATCGGATCAACCTTCACGTTTACTTCAAACCTTAAAAACTCAGTTATCACTAGGCACTTGTTATTGCTGCCGTAGTTTTGTGTGTAGTTTTTATAGCAGTTGTTGTTGTTAGTCCTGGCGTCGTTCCACTCGTTGTGTCATCGTTCTTACAGTCGTTGTGTCAGTCCGGTTTCCAGCCATTGTTGAGTCAGTCGTTGCTCGGTCAGTCGTTGGTGGCTCAGTCGTTGCGTTGGTGGCCCAGTCGTTGCTCGTCTCCGCACTCTATTTATCTGGATCTCATCCTCTCTCTATTCATACAGATCTCATCTCCATTTTCTGTTTGTATTAATCTCGTCTCGCTGGCTTTACTTCCACGGACTTGTACTATGGCTTTCGACAGTTCAAGTGTTCCTGCTTGGGTGGACGTGGGATCTCAAGCGTCAGGTTGCCCCTATTCTTTCGAGATATCTGTAGTCTTTCGAGATTCGGAATTCGGTGTAGACCGGCTGCCCAGCGTCCGGCCTTCACAGCATTGTTCGGCCAACTGTGGAAAATCCATCGCTCACTTCAGGAAGGGACGAAATGTGGTGTTTGAAAAAAATTGTTTTGTGGTGAAAAAGAGTTGCATTGTTTAAAAAACAAGTGCTGATAAATTGATAATCTAAAAAGTTCGCAGCCACCATCATTCGAGAGGGAGAGCAAGCGGCTCAACTGTCAACCTTTACGTTCACTGCAACCTTTAGAAATCCATTGGAGTTGCTTTCAGAGTCACTCTCATGAGAATTGGTAGTCGTTACAGTCGTTGTGTCAGTCTTGTTTGCAGCCATAGTTTCGCGTCAGTCATTGGTGGCTCAGTCGTTGTTGGCCTTGTTCAGTGAATGGTGGCTCAGTCGTTGTTGGTAATGTTGGTGTATGGTGGCTCAATCGTTGTTGGCCTTGTTGGGTCAGTGAATGGTGGCGCAGTCGTTGTTGGTAATGTTGGGTCAGTGTATGGTGGCTCAGTCGTTGTTGGTAATGTTGGGTCAGTGTATGGTGGCTCAGTCGTTGTTGGTAATGTTGGGTCAGTGTATGGTGGCTCAGTCGTTGTTGGTAATGTTGGGTCAGTGAATGGTGGCTCAGTCGTTGTTGGTAATGTTGGGTCAGTGTATGGTGGCTCAGTCGTTGTTGGTAATGTTGGGTCAGTGTATGGTGGCTCAGTCGTTGTTGGTAATGTTGGGTCAGTGTATGGTGGCTCAGTCGTTGTTGGTAATGTTGGGTCAGTGAATGGTGGCTCAATCGTTGTTGGTAATGTTGGGTCAGTGTATGGTGGCTCAGTCGTTGTTGGTAATGTTGGGTCAGTGTATGGTGGCTCAGTCGTTGTTGGTAATGTTGGGTCAGTGTATGGTGGCTCAGTCGTTGTTGGTAATGTTGGGTCAGTGTATGGTGGCTCAGTCGTTGTTGGTAATGTTGGGTCAGTGTATGGTGGCTCAGTCGTTGTTAGTAATGTTGGGTCAGTGTATGGTGGCTCAGTCGTTGTTAGTAATGTTGGGTCAGTGTATGGTGGCTCAGTCGTTGTTAGTAATGTTGGGTCAGTGTATGGTGGCTCAGTCGTTGTTGCATCCTCATACGCAGCACAAAGAACTGAATCAAACAACGACGGTACAAACGTTTCATCCATTGAACCCTCCTTGAATGGACCCTCTTGCACATAGACACGTTCGCCCAACTCTTGCCATCTGTCCATGTTGGAGCTGTCGACGACGGCAACCGCCAAGTAGGTATTTGTCTGCTTCAGCACCTTTACAACATCGTCTTTCGAGGGAGCGTCAAAAGTAGTGCACTGGATTCCCTTACCAGACTGCCAAGCGGGAAGATTCAGGCCTCCTTAAGTTTTATTGGTCAAAAGCGAAACAACCTTCACTTCAACTTTGCCGTGGGGCTTGATTGTCTGTTCATTCCATCCGAAATGGTCATTCAGCACCAAATCAAGGATCGGGATCAAAGCTCTTGTTGTCGTCGCTCTGGTTTTTGCAGGATTTAACCGTTGCCATGTGTACCATGCATCCATGTACTGAGGGTTGCGTGACAAAGGCATCCCTTCATAACACTTCGCAGGAGTGTGAGAATCCTCATCCGTGATGAAGAAAAATCCACCACGATATGGTTGGATTTTTGCCTCTAGAAATTTGGACGATGCCATGAACCACGTTACAGGAAAGCTGAAACCCTCATGTTGGAGCAGGCTCTCATCTCCATCCAAAAGAAAAGCCACATCGACTGCAAAGTCATTGTAAGGAGTTGACGGCCATTGCAATCTAGAGCGCACGAAGTTCTTGCAGCAAAAAAGAACAACAAGGCAAGCGGCAGAAGATGATTCATGTTGGTTGAGTAAGGGAGAATCAACTGCACACTCACTTATCGATTGAAATGATCGGTTGAATGATTTTGTTCATAGAAAAGCAGAATTCGAAAAATCTTCTTGTGGGCTATGATTGCACATCTTAAAGAATTTGACAACGTCTTGCGGTGTCGTCCTGCAGTGATTGTCTTGCGCTTTTTCCTGTACGCGCGGTTGTTTTGTTTTTTGTTACACTGAAACTGCCATGCAATTGTTTCCACTCCTATCCTCTCTCTCGCCATCGTTGCTAGCCCCTTGCACTCCTTTACGTGCGCGCGGCCTATTACTGGCTCCCAGCGGGCGTCCTGCTCCTGTCAATTGACAGTCGTACCTGGGCAACCCCAGTCCGGATTCTTTTTGCGCAGAAGTTGGAATAAACATCACCTGTTATTGGCTGTTAGAGTTTCAAATTTCTTTTTGTTTGCGTCACTTGCCCGTCCAGACGTTGTCTTCTGCAGCCATGGGACATTGTGCCCGCGTTTCTACTAGATGTGTTCCTCACTCGCTGGTAGCTTGTGACAGCCGAAGCACCTCCTCGTGTACCTCTCCACTTGCATTTGCTCTGTCCTTATTTATACAGATCTCATCTCTCCATCCTCTATTTATACAGATCGCATCTCTCCATCCTCTATTTATACAGATCTCATATTTATCTGAATATTTATTCAGATCTCGTGGACCGATTTATTACCTGTTGGACCCTTGAGCTTGTACACCTGAGAGATGGAGATTTGTTCTGTGACAGAGTCCCAACGGGTGGCCAACTATCATCAAGGCCTCCAATTCTCTCCCAACCATCTCCCTCATAAATCATGCAACTACAAAATGAAATGAGAACATTCACCACGACGTCTTTCCTCCCACTACAAGCAAGGAACCAGGAAGTTTCTCGAGAGGAAAGAAGCCCGAAATCCAGAGAAAGCTCATTCGGGTTGAATGATCGATCCATTATTGTCTCAGGAGACCATGGGGCCCCACAGCGCTATCCAGTTTGAGGCTGATTCCGGATGGGACATTTTTTTCGTGGGGCTTATTCCTTTAGCAGTTCCAAGTGCGTATCAGCTCATTGGCCACACGTTCTCCGTATCACTGTCCTGTGGAATGCACTCGCTCTATGCCATCTGTAGTTGGCAGGCTTCGCTGCCTTGGTTCGAGTTGGGGAACATCGGTGTCACTGTCCATTTTGTTAGGGTTCACGAGGGGTTTGTTAACAGGTGAGGAAAACATTCAGACAGATTTTGGGACGACCCATGGAACAGAAAACTTGGGTGAGGAAACAGATCAACAGACGACAGTAGAGCAGGCTAACACACAAGTCGCACAGAGGAGTCGACCTACGCGACTAGACACTTTTAGCAGGCGCGAGAACGGTTCCTACTGTCAATTTATTGTTCCAGTAGTTCAACTATTACTCGTTCTGTCTGGAATGGTGGAGTTAGCATCGTCTTCTCATGCATAATGTTTCTCTTCGGGTCATTGCTGGATGTCAGTTTAGATGCGATCAGCGCAACATACGTGACATCTCGATGCAACACCTCTATTGCAGGTTCCTTGCGGCTTATTATTTGTGCTGTGGACGTCTTCATTGTACTTCTCAGAGAAGGCTTGGAGAAGAAGCATGATGGCATGCTCAACTCTGGTTATCTCCGAACATCACAGAAGAGGTTGCAATTATGTACGCCATAATGGGAATCATGGTCTCCTGCGCAGTAAGATCAGACGCCCTTTGAAACTAGTCTTCAACGAAAAGCCTTGAGCCTAATTTTTCGACAGTTCCTGACGATTTGCTTAACGCTAAACCCGAGTCGACTTCGACAAACCGATGGCACCCCCAATTCAGTTCATCAAATATAAAAATACTTCATTCGCTGCCTGTTTGCGGAGAACTGTTTGGCTTTTTTTCCGTTCGAAAACGCTTTTCTATTTCTTCCCTTCAATCTTCCTCAGCGGTTGGTTCGCATTCCATCAGAGTTTTATCGTTGAGGCGAACACTTCACTTGAAGAACGGGTCCA
>NW_026578469.1:0-34203 GCF_029603195.1 Condylostylus longicornis
CCTGTCACCTGTCACCTGTCACCTGTCACTGTCACCTGTCACCTGTCACCTGTCACCTGTCACCTGTCACCTGTCACCTGTCACCTTCCACCTGTCACCTGTCACCTGTCACCTGTCACCTGTCACCTGTCATCTGTCACCTGTCACCTGTCACCTGTCACTGTCACCTGTCACCTGTCACCTGTCACCTGTCACCTGTCACCTGTCAACTGTCAACTGTCAACTGTCACCTGTCACCTGTCACCTGTCACTGGCACCTGTCACCTGTCAACTGTCACCTGTCACCTGCACTGTCACCTGTCACCTGTCACCTGTCACCTGTCACCTGTCACCTGTCACCTGTCACCTTTCACCTGTCACCTGTCACCCGTCACCTGTCACTGTCACCTGTCACCTGTCACCTGTCACCTGTCACCTGTCACCTGTCACCTGTCACTGGCACCTGTCACCTGTCAACTGTCACCTGTCACCTGTCACCTGTCACCTGTCACTGTCACCTGTCACCTGTCACCTGTCACCTGTCACCTGTCACCTGTCACCTGTCACCTGTCACCTGTCACCTGTCACCTGTCACCTGTCACCTGTCACCTGTCACCTGTCACCTGTCACCTGTCATCTGTCACCTGTCACTGTCACCTGTCACGTGTCACCTGTCACCTGTCACCTGTCACCTGTCACCTATCACCTGTCACCTGTCACCTGTCACCTGTCACCTGTCACCTGTCACCTGTCACCTGTCACCTGTCACCTGTCACCTGTCACCTGTCACCTGTCACCTGTCACCTGTCACCTGTGACCTGTCACTGTGACCTGTCACCTGTCACCTGTCACCTGTCACCTGTCACCTGTCACCTGTCACCTGTCACCTGTCACCTGTCACCTGTCACCTGTCACCTGTCACCTGTCACCTATCCCCTGTCACCTGTCACCTATCCCCTGTCACCTGTCACCTGTCACCTGTCACCTGTCACCTGTCACCTGTCACCTGTCACCTGTAACCTGTCACCTGTCACCTGTCACTGGCACCTCTCATCTGTCACCTGTCAACTGTCACCTGTCACCTGTCACCTGTCACCTGTCACTGTCACCTGTCGCCTGTCACCTGTCACCTGTCACGTGCCACCTGTCACCTGTCACCTGTCACCTGTCAACTGTCACCTGTCACCTGGCACTGTCACCTGTCACCTGTCACCTGTCACCTGTCACTGTCACCTGTCACCTGTCACCTGTCACCTGTCACCTGTCACCTGTCACCTGTCACCTGTCACCTGTCACCTGTCACCTGTCACCTGTCACCTGTCACCTGTCACCTGTCACCTGTCACCTGTCACCTGTCACCTGTCACCTGTCACCTGTCACCTGTCACCTGTCACCTGTCACCTGTCACCTGTCACCTGTCACCTGTCACCTGTCACCTGTCACCTGTCACCTGTCACCTGTCACCTGTCACCTGTCACCTGTCACCTGTCACCTGTCACCTGTCACCTGTCACCTGTCACCTGTCACCTGTCACTGTCACCTGTCACCTGTCACCTGTCACCTGTCACCTGTCAACTGTCACCTGTCACCTGTCACTGTCACCTGTCACCTGTCACCTGTCACCTGTCACCTGTCACGTGTCACCTGTCACCTGTCACCTGTCACCTGTCACCTGTCACCTGTCACCTGTCACCTGTCACCTGTCACCTGTCACCTGTCACCTGTCACCTGTCACCTGTCACCTGTCACCTGTCACCTGTCACCTGTCACCTGTCACCTGTCACCTGTCACTGTCAGCTGTCACGTGTCACCTGTCACCTGTCACCTGTCAACTGTCACCTGTCACCTGTCACTGTCACTTATCACCTGTCACCTGTCACCTGTCACCTGTCACCTGTCACCTGTCACCTGTCACCTGTCACCTGTCACCTGTCACCTGTCACCTGTCACCTGTCACTGGCACCTGTCACCTGTCACCTGTCAATTGTCACCTGTCACCTGTCACCTGTCACTGTCACTTGTCACCTGTCACCTGTCACCTGTCACCTGTCACCTGTCACCTGTCACCTGTCACCTGTCACCTGTCACCTGTCACCTGTCACCTGTCACCTGTCACCTGTCACCTGTCACCTGTCACCTGTCACTGGCACCTGTCACCTGTCACCTGTCAATTGTCACCTGTCACCTGTCACCTGTCACTGTCACCTGTCGCCTGTCACCTGTCACCTGTCACCTGTCACCTGTCACCTGTCACCTGTCACCTGTCACCTGTCACCTGTCACCTGTCACCTGTCACCTGTCACCTGTCACCTGTCACCTGTCACCTGTCACCTGTCACCTGTCACCTGTCACCTGTCACCTGTCACCTGTCACCTGTCACCTGTCACCTGTCACCTGTCACCTGTCACCTGTCACCTGTCACCTGTCACCTGTCACCTGTCACCTGTCACCTGTCACCTGTCACCTGTCACCTGTCACCTGTCACCTGTCACCTGTCACCTGTCACCTGTCACCTGTCACCTGTCACCTGTCACCTGTCACCTGTCACCTGTCACCTGTCACCTGTCACCTGTCACCTGTCACTGTCACCTGTCACCTGTCACCTGTCACCTGTCACCTGTCACCTGTCACCTGTCACCTTTCACCTGTCACCTGTCACCCGTCACCTGTCACTGTCACCTGTCACCTGTCACCTGTCACCTGTCACCTGTCACCTGTCATTGGCACCTGTCACCTGTCACCTGTCAACTGTCACCTGTCACCTGTCACCTGTCACCTGTCACTGTCACCTGTCACCTGTCACTTGTCACCTGTCACCTGTCACCTGTCACCTGTCACCTGTCACCTGTCACCTGTCACCTCTCACCTGTCACCTGTCACCTGTCACCCGTCACCTGTCACTGTCACCTGTCACCTGTCACCTGTCACCTGTCACCTGTCACCTGTCACCTGTCACCTGTCACCTGTCAGCTGTCACCTGTCACCTGTCACCTGTCACCTGTCACCTGTCACTGTCACCTGTCACCTGTCACCTATCACCTGTCACCTGTCACCTGTCACCTTTCACCTGTCACCTGTCACCCGTCACCTGTCACTGTCACCTGTCACCTGTCACCTGTCACCTGTCACCTGTCACCTGTCACTGGCACCTGTCACCTGTCACCTGTCAACTGTCACCTGTCACCTGTCACCTGTCACCTGTCACTGTCACCTGTCACCTGTCACTTGTCACCTGTCACCTGTCACCTGTCACCTGTCACCTGTCACCTGTCACCTCTCACCTGTCACCTGTCACCTGTCACCCGTCACCTGTCACTGTCACCTGTCACCTGTCACCTGTCACCTGTCACCTGTCACCTGTCACCTGTCACCTGTCACCTGTCACCTGTCACCTGTCACCTGTCACCTGTCACCTGTCACCTGTCACCTGTCACCTGTCACCTGTCACCTGTCACCTGTCACCTGTCCCCTGTCACCTGTCACCTGTCCCCTGTCACCTGTCACCTGTCACCTGTCACCGGTCACCTGTCACCTGTCACCTGTCACCTGTCACCTGTCACCTGTCACCTGTCACCTGTCACCTGTCACTGTCACCTGTCAGCTCTCACCTGTCACCTGTCACCTGTCACCTGCCACCTGTCACCTGTCACCTGTCACCGGTCACCTGTCACCTGTCACCTGTCACCTGTCACCTGTCACCTGTCACCTGTCACCTGTCACCTGTCACCTGTCACCTGTCACCTGTCACCTGTCACCTGTCACTGTCACCTGTCATCTGTCACCTGTGACCTGTCACTGTGACCTGTCACCTGTCACCTGTCACCTGTCACCTGTCACCTGTCACCTGTCACCTGTCACCTGTCACTGGCACCTGTCACCTGTCACCTGTCAATTGTCACCTGTCACCTGTCACCTGTCACTGTCACTTGTCACCTGTCACCTGTCACCTGTCACCTGTCACCTGTCACCTGTCACCTGTCACCTGTCACCTGTCACCTGTCACCTGTCACCTGTCACCTGTCACCTGTCACCTGTCACTGTCACCTGTCATCTGTCACTTGTGACCTGTCACTGTGACCTGTCACCTGTCACCTGTCACCTGTCACCTGTCACCTGTCACCTGTCACTGGCACCTGTCACCTGTCACCTGTCACCTGTCACCTGTCACCTGTCACCTGTCACCTGTCAGTGGCACCTGTCACCTGTCACCTGTCAATTGTCACCTGTCACCTGTCACCTGTCACTGTCACTTGTCACCTGTCACCTGTCACCTGTCACCTGTCACCTGTCACCTGTCACCTGTCACCTGTCACCTGTCACCTGTCACCTGTCACCTGTCACTGTCACCTGTCACGTGTCACCTGTCACCAGTCACCTGTCACCTGTCACCTGTCACCTGTCACCTGTCACCTGTCACCTGTCACCTGTCACCTGTCACCTGTCACCTGTCACCTGTCCCCTGTCCCCTGTCACCTGTCACCTGTCACCTGTCCCCTGTCACCTGTCACCTGTCACCTGTCACTGGCACCTGTCATCTGTCACCTGTCAACTGTCACCTGTCACCTGTCACCTGTCACCTGTCACTGTCACCTGTCGCCTGTCACCTGTCACCTGTCACCTGTCACCTGTCACCTGTCACATGTCACCTGTCACCTGTCACCTGTCACCTGTCACCTGTCACCTGTCACCTGTCACCTGTCACCTGTCACCTGTCACCTGTCACCTGTCACCTGTCACCTGTCACCTGTCACCTGTCACCTGTCACCTGTCACCTGTCACCTGTCACCTGTCACCTGTCACCTGTCACCTGTCACCTGTCACCTGTCACCTGTCACCTGTCACCTGTCACCTGTCACCTGTCACCTGTCACCTGTCACCTGTCACCTGTCACCTGTCACCTGTCACCTGTCACCTGTCACCTGTCACCTGTCACCTGTCACCTGTCACCTGTCACCTGTCACCTGTCACCTGTCACCTGTCACCTGTCACCTGTCACCTCTCACCTGTCACCTGTCACCTGTCACCTGTCACCTGTCACCTGTCACCTGTCACCTGTCACCTGTCACCTGTCACCTGTCACCTGTCACCTGTCACCTGTCACCTGTCACCTTCCACCTGTCACCTGTCACCTGTCACCTGTCACCTGTCACCTGTCATCTGTCACCTGTCACCTGTCACTGTCACCTGTCACCTGTCACCTGTCACCTGTCACCTGTCACTGTCACCTGTCACCTGTCACCTGTCACCTGTCACCTGTCACCTGTCAACTGTCAACTGTCAACTGTCACCTGTCACCTGTCACCTGTCACTGGCACCTGTCACCTGTCAACTGTCACCTGTCACCTGCACTGTCACCTGTCACCTGTCACCTGTCACCTGTCACCTGTCACCTGTCACCTGTCACCTTTCACCTGTCACCTGTCACCCGTCACCTGTCACTGTCACCTGTCACCTGTCACCTGTCACCTGTCACCTGTCACCTGTCACCTGTCACTGGCACCTGTCACCTGTCACCTGTCAACTGTCACCTGTCACCTGTCACCTGTCACCTGTCACTGTCACCTGTCACCTGTCACCTGTCACCTGTCACCTGTCACCTGTCACCTGTCACCTGTCACCTGTCACCTGTCACCTGTCACCTGTCACCTGTCACCTGTCACCTGTCACCTGTCACCTGTCATCTGTCACCTGTCACTGTCACCTGTCACGTGTCACCTGTCACCTGTCACCTGTCACCTGTCACCTGTCACCTATCACCTGTCACCTGTCACCTGTCACCTGTCACCTGTCACCTGTCACCTGTCACCTGTCACCTGTCACCTGTCACCTGTCACCTGTCACCTGTCACCTGTCACCTGTCACCTGTGACCTGTCACTGTGACCTGTCACCTGTCACCTGTCACCTGTCACCTGTCACCTGTCACCTGTCACCTGTCACCTGTCACCTGTCACCTGTCACCTGTCACCTGTCACCTGTCACCTGTCACCTGTCACCTGTCCCCTGTCACCTGTCACCTATCCCCTGTCACCTGTCACCTGTCACCTGTCACCTGTCACCTGTCACCTGTAACCTGTCACCTGTCACCTGTCACTGGCACCTCTCATCTGTCACCTGTCAACTGTCACCTGTCACCTGTCACCTGTCACCTGTCACTGTCACCTGTCGCCTGTCACCTGTCACCTGTCACGTGCCACCTGTCACCTGTCACCTGTCACCTGTCAACTGTCACCTGTCACCTGTCACTGTCACCTGTCACCTGTCACCTGTCACCTGTCACCTGTCACCTGTCACCTGTCACCTGTCACCTGTCACCTGTCACCTGTCACCTGTCACCTGTCACCTGTCACCTGTCACCTGTCACCTGTCACCTGTCACCTGTCACCTGTCACCTGTCACCTGTCACCTGTCACCTGTCACCTGTCACCTGTCACCTGTCACCTGTCACCTGTCACCTGTCACCTGTCACTGTCACCTGTCACGTGTCACCTGTCACCTGTCACCTGTCAACTGTCACCTGTCACCTGTCACTGTCACCTGTCACCTGTCACCTGTCACCTGTCACCTGTCACCTGTCACGTGTCACCTGTCACCTGTCACCTGTCACCTGTCACCTGTCACCTGTCACCTGTCACCTGTCACCTGTCACCTGTCACCTGTCACCTGTCACCTGTCACCTGTCACCTGTCACCTGTCACCTGTCACCTGTCACTGTCAGCTGTCACGTGTCACCTGTCACCTGTCACCTGTCAACTGTCACCTGTCACCTGTCACTGTCACTTGTCACCTGTCACCTGTCACCTGTCACCTGTCACCTGTCACCTGTCACCTGTCACCTGTCACCTGTCACCTGTCACCTGTCACTGGCACCTGTCACCTGTCACCTGTCAATTGTCACCTGTCACCTGTCACCTGTCACTGTCACTTGTCACCTGTCACCTGTCACCTGTCACCTGTCACCTGTCACCTGTCACCTGTCACCTGTCACCTGTCACCTGTCACCTGTCACCTGTCACCTGTCACCTGTCACCTGTCACCTGTCACCTGTCACCTGTCACTGGCACCTGTCACCTGTCACCTGTCAATTGTCACCTGTCACCTGTCACTGTCACCTGTCGCCTGTCACCTGTCACCTGTCACCTGTCACCTGTCACCTGTCACCTGTCACCTGTCACCTGTCACCTGTCACCTGTCACCTGTCACCTGTCACCTGTCACCTGTCACCTGTCACCTGTCACCTGTCACCTGTCACCTGTCACCTGTCACCTGTCACCTGTCACCTGTCACCTGTCACCTGTCACCTGTCACCTGTCACCTGTCACCTGTCACCTGTCACCTGTCACCTGTCACCTGTCACCTGTCACCTGTCACCTGTCACCTGTCACCTGTCACCTGTCACCTGTCACCTGTCACCTGTCACCTGTCACCTGTCACCTGTCACCTGTCACCTGTCACCTGTCACCTGTCACCTGTCACCTGTCACTGTCACCTGTCACCTGTCACCTGTCACCTGTCACCTGTCACCTGTCACCTGTCACCTTTCACCTGTCACCTGTCACCCGTCACCTGTCACTGTCACCTGTCACCTGTCACCTGTCACCTGTCACCTGTCACCTGTCACCTGTCACCTGTCACCTGGCACCTGTCACCTGTCACCTGTCAACTGTCACCTGTCACCTGTCACCTGTCACCTGTCACTGTCACCTGTCACCTGTCACTTGTCACCTGTCACCTGTCACCTGTCACCTGTCACCTGTCACCTGTCACCTCTCACCTGTCACTTGTCACCTGTCACCCGTCACCTGTCACTGTCACCTGTCACCTGTCACCTGTCACCTGTCACCTGTCACCTGTCACCTGTCACCTGTCACCTGTCACCTGTCACCTGTCACCTGTCACCTGTCACTGTCACCTGTCACCTGTCACCTATCACCTGTCACCTGTCACCTGTCACCTTTCACCTGTCACCTGTCACCCGTCACCTGTCACTGTCACCTGTCACCTGTCACCTGTCACCTGTCACCTGTCACCTGTCACTGGCACCTGTCACCTGTCACCTGTCAACTGTCACCTGTCACCTGTCACCTGTCACCTGTCACTGTCACCTGTCACCTGTCACTTGTCACCTGTCACCTGTCACCTGTCACCTGTCACCTGTCACCTGTCACCTGTCACCTCTCACCTGTCACCTGTCACCTGTCACCCGTCACCTGTCACTGTCACCTGTCACCTGTCACCTGTCACCTGTCACCTGTCACCTGTCACCTGTCACCTGTCACCTGTCACCTGTCACCTGTCACCTGTCACCTGTCACCTGTCACCTGTCACCTGTCACCTGTCACCTGTCACCTGTCACCTGTCCCCTGTCACCTGTCACCTGTCCCCTGTCACCTGTCACCTGTCACCTGTCACCGGTCACCTGTCACCTGTCACCTGTCACCTGTCACCTGTCACCTGTCACCTGTCACCTGTCACCTGTCACTGTCACCTGTCAGCTCTCACCTGTCACCTGTCACCTGTCACCTGCCACCTGTCACCTGTCACCTGTCACCGGTCACCTGTCACCTGTCACCTGTCACCTGTCACCTGTCACCTGTCACCTGTCACCTGTCACCTGTCACCTGTCACCTGTCACCTGTCACCTGTCACCTGTCACCTGTCACTGTCACCTGTCATCTGTCACCTGTGACCTGTCACCTGTCACCTGTCACCTGTCACCTGTCACCTGTCACCTGTCACCTGTCACTGGCACCTGTCACCTGTCACCTGTCAATTGTCACCTGTCACCTGTCACCTGTCACTGTCACTTGTCACCTGTCACCTGTCACCTGTCACCTGTCACCTGTCACCTGTCACCTGTCACCTGTCACCTGTCACCTGTCACCTGTCACTGTCACCTGTCACGTGTCACCTGTCACCAGTCACCTGTCACCTGTCACCTGTCACCTGTCAACTGTCACCTGTCACCTGTCACCTGTCACCTGTCACCTGTCACCTGTCAACTGTCACCTGTCACCTGTCACCTGTCACTGTCACCTGTCACGTGTCACCTGTCACCTGTCACCTGTCAACTGTCACCTGTCACCTGTCACTGTCACCTGTCACCTGTCACCTGTCACCTGTCACCTGTCTCCTGTCACCTGTCACCTGTCACCTGTCACCTGTCACCTGTCACCTGTCACCTGTCACCTGTCACCTGTCACCTGTCACCTGTCACCTGTCACCTGTCACCTGTCTCCTGTCACCTGTCACCTGTCACCTGTCACCTGTCACCTGTCACCTGTCACCTGTCACCTGTCAACTGTCACCTGTCACCTGTCACTGTCACCTGTCACCTGTCACCTGTCACCTGTCACCTGTCACCTGTCACTTGTCACCTGTCACCTGTCACCTGTCACCTGTCACCTGTCACCTGTCACCTGTCACCTGTCACCTGTCACCTGTCACCTGTCAGCTGTCACCTGTCACCCGTCACCTGTCACTGTCACCTGTCACCTGTCACCTGTCACCTGTCACCTGTCACCTGTCACCTGTCACCTGTCACCTGTCACCTGTCACCTGTCACCTGTCACTGGCACCTGTCACCTGTCACCTGTCAATTGTCACCTGTCACCTGTCACTGTCACTTGTCACCTGTCACCTGTCACCTGTCACCTGTCACCTGTAACTCTCACCTGTCACCTGTCAACTGTCACCTGTCACCTGTCACCTGTCAACTGTCACCTGTCACTGGCACCTGTCACCTGTCACCTGTCAACTGTCACCTGTCACCTGTCACTGTCACTGTCACCTGTCACCTGTCACCTGTCACCTGTCACCTGTCATCCGTCACCTGTCACCTGTCACCTGTCAACTGTCACCTGTCACCTGTCACTGTCACCTGTCACCTGTCACCTGTCACCTGTCACCTGTCACCTGTCACTTGTCACCTGTCTCCTGTCACCTGTCACCTGTCACCTGTCACCTGTCACCTGTCACCTGTCACCTGTCACCTGTCACCTGTCACCTGTCACCTGTCACCTGTCACCTGTCACCTGTCACCTGTCACCTGTCACCTGTCACCTGTCTCCTGTCACCTGTCACCTGTCACCTGTCACCTGTCACCTGTCACCTGTCACCTGTCACCTGTCAACTGTCACCTGTCACCTGTCACTGTCACCTGTCACCTGTCACCTGTCACCTGTCACCTGTCACCTGTCACCTGTCACCTGTCACCTGTCACTTGTCACTTGTCACCTGTCACCTGTCACCTGTCACCTGTCACCTGTCACCTGTCACCTGTCACCTGTCACCTGTCACCTGTCACCTGTCACCTGTCACCTGTCACCTGTCACCTGTCACCTGTCAGCTGTCACCTGTCACCTGTCACCTGTCACCTGCCACCTGTCACCTGTCACCTGTCACCGGTCACCTGTCACCTGTCACCTGTCACCTGTCACCTGTCACCTGTCACCTGTCACCTGTCACCTGTCACCTGTCACCTGTCACCTGTCACCTGTCACCTGTCATCTGTCACCTGTGACCTGTCACTGTGACCTGTCACCTGTCACCTGTCACCTGTCACCTGTCACCTGTCACCTGTCACCTGTCACCTGTCACCTGTCACCTGTCACCTGTCACCTGTCACCTGTCCCCTGTCACCTGTCACCTGTCCCCTGTCACCTGTCACCTGTCACCTGTCACCGGTCACCTGTCACCTGTCACCTGTCACCTGTCACCTGTCACCTGTCACCTGTCACCTGTCACCTGTCACCTGTCACCTGTCACTGTCACCTGTCATCTGTCACCTGTGACCTGTCACTGTGACCTGTCACCTGTCACCTGTCACCTGTCACCTGTCACCTGTCACCTGTCACCTGTCACCTGTCACCTGTCACCTGTCACCTGTCACCTGTCACCTGTCACCTGTCACCTGTCCCCTGTCACCTGTCACCTGTCACCTGTCCCCTGTCACCTGTCACCTGTCACCTGTCACTGGCACCTGTCATCTGTCACCTGTCAACTGTCACCTGTCACCTGTCACCTGTCACCTGTCACTGTCACCTGTCGCCTGTCACCTGTCACCTGTCACCTGTCACCTGTCACCTGTCACCTGTCACCTGTCACATGTCACCTGTCACCTGTCACCTGTCACCTGTCACTTGTCACCTGTCACCTGTCACCTGTCACCTGTCACCTGTCACCTGTCACCTGTCACCTGTCACCTGTCACCTGTCACCTGTCACCTGTCACCTGTCACCTGTCACCTGTCACCTGTCACCTGTCACCTGTCACCTGTCACCTGTCACCTGTCACCTGTCACCTGTCACCTGTCACCTGTCACCTGTCACCTGTCACCTGTCACCTGTCACCTGTCACCTGTCACCTGTCACCTGTCACCTGTCACCTGTCACCTGTCACCTGTCACCTGTCACCTGTCACCTGTCACCTGTCACCTGTCACCTGTCACCTGTCACCTGTCACCTGTCACCTGTCACTGTCACCTGTCACCTGTCACCTGTCACCTGTCACCTGTCACCTGTCACCTGTCACCTTCCACCTGTCACCTGTCACCTGTCACCTGTCACCTGTCACCTGTCACCTGTCATCTGTCACCTGTCACCTGTCACTGTCACCTGTCACCTGTCACCTGTCACCTGTCACCTGTCACTGTCACCTGTCACCTGTCACCTGTCACCTGTCACCTGTCACCTGTCAACTGTCAACTGTCAACTGTCACCTGTCACCTGTCACCTGTCACTGGCACCTGTCACCTGTCAACTGTCACCTGTCACCTGCACTGTCACCTGTCAACTGTCACCTGTCACCTGTCACCTGTCACCTGTCACCTGTCACTGTCACCTGTCATCTGTCACCTGTGACCTGTCACTGTGACCTGTCACCTGTCACCTGTCACCTGTCACCTGTCACCTGTCACCTGTCACCTGTCACCTGTCACCTGTCACCTGTCACCTGTCACCTGTCACCTGTCCCCTGTCACCTGTCACCTGTCCCCTGTCACCTGTCACCTGTCACCTGTCACCGGTCACCTGTCACCTGTCACCTGTCACCTGTCACCTGTCACCTGTCACCTGTCACCTGTCACCTGTCACCTGTCACTGTCACCTGTCATCTGTCACCTGTGACCTGTCACCTGTCACCTGTCACCTGTCACCTGTCACCTGTCACCTGTCACCTGTCACCTGTCACCTGTCACCTGTCACCTGTCACCTGTCACCTGTCCCCTGTCACCTGTCACCTGTCCCCTGTCACCTGTCACCTGTCACCTGTCACCGGTCACCTGTCACCTGTCACCTGTCACCTGTCACCTGTCACCTGTCACCTGTCACCTGTCACCTGTCACTGTCACCTGTCAGCTGTCACCTGTCACCTGTCACCTGTCACCTGCCACCTGTCACCTGTCACCTGTCACCGGTCACCTGTCACCTGTCACCTGTCACCTGTCACCTGTCACCTGTCACCTGTCACCTGTCACCTGTCACCTGTCACCTGTCACCTGTCACCTGTCACCTGTCACCTGTCACTGTCACCTGTCATCTGTCACCTGTGACCTGTCACTGTGACCTGTCACCTGTCACCTGTCACCTGTCACCTGTCACCTGTCACCTGTCACCTGTCACTGGCACCTGTCACCTGTCACCTGTCAATTGTCACCTGTCACCTGTCACCTGTCACTGTCACTTGTCACCTGTCACCTGTCACCTGTCACCTGTCACCTGTCACCTGTCACCTCTCACCTGTCACCTGTCACCTGTCACCTGTCACCTGTCACCTGTCACCTGTCACCTGTCACCTGTCACCTGTCACCTGTCACCTGTCACCTGTCACCTGTCACCTGTCACGTGTCACCTGTCACCAGTCACCTGTCACCTGTCACCTGTCACCTGTCAACTGTCACCTGTCACCTGTCACCTGTCACCTGTCACCTGTCACCTGTCAACTGTCACCTGTCACCTGTCACCTGTCACTGTCACCTGTCACGTGTCACCTGTCACCTGTCAACTGTCACCTGTCACCTGTCACTGTCACCTGTCACCTGTCACCTGTCACCTGTCTCCTGTCACCTGTCACCTGTCACCTGTCACCTGTCACCTGTCACCTGTCACCTGTCACCTGTCACCTGTCACCTGTCACCTGTCACCTGTCACCTGTCACCTGTCACCTGTCTCCTGTCACCTGTCACCTGTCACCTGTCACCTGTCACCTGTCACCTGTCACCTGTCACCTGTCAACTGTCACCTGTCACCTGTCACCTGTCACTGTCACCTGTCACCTGTCACCTGTCACCTGTCACCTGTCACCTGTCACTTGTCACCTGTCACCTGTCACCTGTCACCTGTCACCTGTCACCTGTCACCTGTCACCTGTCACCTGTCACCTGTCACCTGTCACCTGTCACCTGTCAGCTGTCACCTGTCACCTGTCACCTGTCACCTGTCACCTGTCTCCTGTCACCTGTCACCTGTCACCGGTCACCTGTCACCTGTCACCTGTCACCTGTCACCTGTCACCTGTCACCTGTCACCTGTCACCTGTCACCTGTCACCTGTCACCTGTCACTGTCACCTGTCACCTGTCACCTGTCACCTGTCACCTGTCACCTGTCACCTGTCACCTGTCACCTGTCACCTGTCACCTGTCACCTGTCACCTGTCACCTGTCACCTGTCACCTGTCTCCTGTCACCTGTCACCTGTCACCTGTCACCTGTCACCTGTCACCTGTCACCTGTCAACTGTCACCTGTCACCTGTCACCTGTCACTGTCACCTGTCACCTGTCACCTGTCACCTGTCACCTGTCACCTGTCACTTGTCACCTGTCACCTGTCACCTGTCACCTGTCACCTGTCACCTGTCACCTGTCACCTGTCACCTGTCACCTGTCACCTGTCACCTGTCACCTGTCACCTGTCAGCTGTCACCTGTCACCTGTCACCTGTCACCTGTCACCTGTCACCTGTCTCCTGTCACCTGTCACCTGTCACCGGTCACCTGTCACCTGTCACCTGTCACCTGTCACCTGTCACCTGTCACCTGTCACCTGTCACCTGTCACCTGTCACCTGTCACCTGTCACCTGTCACCTGTCACTGTCACCTGTCACCTGTGACCTGTCACTGTGACCTGTCACCTGTCACCTGTCACCTGTCACCTGTCACCTGTCACCTGTCACCTGTCACCTGTCACCTGTCACCTGTCACCTGTCACCTGTCACCTGTCACCTGTCACCTGTCACCTGTCACCTGTCACCTGTCCCCTGTCACCTGTCACCTGTCCCCTGTCACCTGTCACCTGTCACCTGTCACCTGTCACCTGTCACCTGTCACCTGTAACCTGTCACCTGTCACCTGTCACTGGCACCTGTCATCTGTCACCTGTCAACTGTCACCTGTCACCTGTCACCTGTCGCCTGTCACCTGTCACCTGTCACGTGCCACCTGTCACCTGTCACCTGTCACCTGTCAACTGTCACCTGTCAACTGTCACCTGTCACCTGTCACTGTCACCTGTCACCTGTCACCTGTCACCTGTCACCTGTTACCTGTCACCTGTCACCTGTCACCTGTGACCTGTCACTGTGACCTGTCACCTGTCACCTGTCACCTGTCACCTGTCACCTGTCACCTGTCACTGTCACCTGTCACCTGTCACCTGTGACCTGTCACTGTGACCTGTCACCTGTCACCTGTCACCTGTCACCTGTCACCTGTCACCTGTCACCTGTCACCTGTCACCTGTCACCTGTCACCTGTCACCTGTCACCTGTCACCTGTCACCTGTCCCCTGTCACCTGTCACCTGTCCCCTGTCACCTGTCACCTGTCACCTGTCACCTGTCACCTGTCACCTGTCACCTGTAACCTGTCACCTGTCACCTGTCACTGGCACCTGTCATCTGTCACCTGTCAACTGTCACCTGTCACCTGTCACCTGTCGCCTGTCACCTGTCACCTGTCACGTGCCACCTGTCACCTGTCACCTGTCACCTGTCAACTGTCACCTGTCAACTGTCACCTGTCACCTGTCACTGTCACCTGTCACCTGTCACCTGTCGCCTGTCACCTGTCACCTGTCACGTGCCACCTGTCACCTGTCACCTGTCACCTGTCAACTGTCACCTGTCAACTGTCACCTGTCACCTGTCACTGTCACCTGTCACCTGTCACCTGTCACCTGTCACCTGTCACCTGTCACCTGTCACCTGTCAATTGTCACCTGTCGCCTGTCACCTGTCACCTGTCACCTGTCACCTGTCACCTGTCACCTGTCACCTGTCACCTGTCACCTGTCACCTGTCACTGTCACCTGTCACCTGTCACTTGTGACCTGTCACTGTGACCTGTCACCTGTCACCTGTCACCTGTCACCTGTCACCTGTCACCTGTCACCTGTCACCTGTGACCTGTCACCTGTCACCTGTCCCCTGTCACCTGTCACCTGTCCCCTGTCACCTGTCACCTGTCACCTGTCACCTGTCACCTGTCACCTGTAACCTGTCACCTGTCACCTGTCACTGGCACCTGTCATCTGTCACCTGTCAACTGTCACCTGTCACCTGTCACCTGTCGCCTGTCACCTGTCACCTGTCACGTGCCACCTGTCACCTGTCACCTGTCACCTGTCAACTGTCACCTGTCAACTGTCACCTGTCACCTGTCACTGTCACCTGTCACCTGTCACCTGTCACCTGTCACCTGTCACCTGTCACCTGTCACCTGACACCTGTCAATTGTCACCTGTCGCCTGTCACCTGTCACCTGTCACCTGTCACCTGTCACCTGTCACCTGTCACCTGTCACCTGTCACCTGTCACCTGTCACCTGTCACCTGTCACCTGTCACCTGTCACCTGTCACCTGTCACCTGTCACCTGTCACCTGTCACCTGTCACCTGTCACCTGTCACCTGTCACCTGTCACCTGTCACCTGTCACCTGTCACCTGTCACCTGTCACTGTCACCTGTCACGTGTCACCTGTCACCTGTCACCTGTCACCTGTCAACTGTCAACTGTCACCTGTCACCTGTCACTGTCACCTGTCACCTGTCACCTGTCACCTGTCACCTGTCACTTGTCACCTGTCACCTGTCACCTGTCACTTGTCACCTGTCACCTGTCACCTGTCACCTGTCACCTGTCACCTGTCACCTGTCACCTGTCACCTGTCAGCTGTCACCTGTCACCTGTCACCTGTCACCTGTCACCTGTCACCTGTCACCTGTCACCTGTCACCTGTCACCTGTCACCTGTCACCTGTCACCTGTCACCTGTCACCTGTCACCTGTCACCTGTCACCTGTCACCTGTCACCTGTCACCTGTCACCTGTCACCTGTCACCTGTCACCTGTCACCTGTCACCTGTCACCCGTCACCTGTCACCTGTCAGCTGTCACCTGTCACCTGTCACCTGTCACCTGTCACCTGTCACCTGTCACCTGTCACCTGTGACCTGTCACCTGTCACCTGTCACCTGTCACCTGTCACCTGTCACCTGTCACCTGTCACCTGTCACCTGTCACCTGTCACCTGTCACCTGTCACCTGTCACCTGTCACCTGTCAGCTGTCACCTGTCACCTGTCACCTGTCACCTGTCACCTGTCACCTGTCACCTGTCACCTGTCACCTGTGACCTGTCACCTGTCACCTGTCACCTGTCACCTGTCACCTGTCACCTGTCACCTGTCACCTGTCACCTGTCACCTGTCACCTGTCACCTGTCACCTGTCACCTGTCACCTGTCACCTGTCACTATCACCTGTCACCTGTGACCTGTCACTGTGACCTGTCACCTGTCACCTGTCACCTGTCACCTGTCACCTGTCACCTGTCACCTGTCACCTGTCACCTGTCACCTGTCACCTGTCACCTGTCACCTGTCACCTGTCATCTGTCCCCTGTCACCTGTCACCTGTCACCTGTCACCTGTCACCTGTCACCTGTCACCTGTCACCTGTCACCTGTAACCTGTCACCTGTCACCTGTCACTGGCACCTGTTATCTGTCACCTGTCAACTGTCACCTGTCACCTGTCACCTGTCACTGTCACCTGTCACCTGTCACCTGTCACCTGTCACCTGTCACCTGTCACTTGTCACCTGTCACCTGTCACCTGTAACCTGTCACCTGTCACCTGTCACCTGTCACCTGTCACCTGTCACCTGTCACCTGTCACCTGTCACCTGTCAGCTGTCACCTGTCACCTGTCACCTGTCACCTGTCACCTGTCACCTGTCACCTGTCACCTGTCACCTGTCACCTGTCACCTGTCACCTGTCACCTGTCACCTGTCACCTGTCACCTGTCACCTGTCACCTGTCACCTGTCACCTGTCACCTGTCACCTGTCACCTGTCACCTGTCACTGTCACCTGTCACGTGTCACCTGTCACCTGTCACCTGTCAATTGTCAACTGTCACCTGTCACCTGTCACCTGTCACCTGTCACTGTCACCTGTCACCTGTCACCTGTCACCTGTCACCTGTCACCTGTCACTTGTCACCTGTCACCTGTCACCTGTCACCTGTCACCTGTCACCTGTCACCTGTCACCTGTCACCTGTCACCTGTCACCTGTCACCTGTCACCTGTCACCTGTCTCCTGTCACCTGTCACCTGTCACCTGTCACCTGTCACCTGTCACCTGTCACCTGTCACCTGTCACCTGTCACCTGTCACCTGTCACCTGTCACCTGTCACCTGTCACCTGTCAGCTGTCACCTGTCACCTGTCACCTGTCACCTGTCACCTGTCACCTGTCACCTGTCACCTGTCACCTGTCACCTGTGACCTGTCACCTGTCACCTGTCACCTGTCACCTGTCACCTGTAACCTGTCACCTGTCACCTGTCACCTGTCACCTGCCACCTGTCACCTGTCACCGGTCACCTGTCACCTGTCACCTGTCACCTGTCACCTGTCACGTGCCACCTGTCACCTGTCACCTGTCACCTGTCAACTGTCACCTGTCACCTGTCACCTGTCACCTGTCAACTGTCACCTGTCAACTGTCACCTGTCACCTGTCACTGTCACCTGTCACCTGTCACCTGGCACCTGTCACCTGTCACCTGTCACTGTCACCTGTCACGTGTCACCTGTCACCTGTCACCTGTCAATTGTCAACTGTCACCTGTCACCTGTCACCTGTCACCTGTCACCTGTCACCTGTCACCTGTCACCTGTCACCTGTCACCTGTCACCTGTCACCTGTCACCTGTCACCTGTCACCTGTCACCTGTCACTGTCACCTGTCACGTGTCACCTGTCACCTGTCACCTGTCAATTGTCAACTGTCACCTGTCACCTGTCACCTGTCACCTGTCACTGTCACCTGTCACCTGTCACCTGTCACCTGTCACCTGTCACCTGTCACTTGTCACCTGTCACCTGTCACCTGTCACCTGTCACCTGTCACCTGTCACCTGTCACCTGTCACCTGTCACCTGTCACCTGTCTCCTGTCACCTGTCACCTGTCACCTGTCACCTGTCACCTGTCACCTGTCACCTGTCACCTGTCACCTGTCACCTGTCACCTGTCACCTGTCACCTGTCACCTGTCACCTGTCAGCTGTCACCTGTCACCTGTCACCTGTCACCTGTCACCTGTCACCTGTCACCTGTCACCTGTCACCTGTCACCTGTGACCTGTCACCTGTCACCTGTCACCTGTCACCTGTCACCTGTAACCTGTCACCTGTCACCTGTCACCTGTCACCTGCCACCTGTCACCTGTCACCTGTCACCTGTCACCTGTCACCTGTCACCTGTCACCTGTCACCTGTCACCTGTCACCTGTCACTATCACCTGTCACTTGTGACCTGTCACTGTGACCTGTCACCTGTCACCTGTCACCTGTCACCTATCACCTGTCACCTGTCACCTGTCACCTGTCACCTGTCACCTGTCACCTGTCACCTGTCACCTGTGACCTGTCACTGTGACCTGTCACCTGTCACCTGTCACCTGTCACCTGTCACCTGTCACCTGTCACCTGTCACCTGTAACCTGTCACCTGTCACCTGTCACTGGCACCTGTCATCTGTCACCTGTCAACTGTCAACTGTCACCTGTCACCTGTCACCTGTCACCTGTCACCTGTCACCTGTCACCTGTCACCTGTCACCTGTCACCTGTCACCTGTCACCTGTCACCTGTCACCTGTCACCTGTCACCTGTCATCTGTCACCTGTAACTGTCACCTGTCACCTGTCAACTGTCACCTGTCACCTGTCACCTGTCACTGGCACCTGTCACCTGTCACCTGTCAACTGTCACCTGTCACCTGTCACCTGTCACTGTCACCTGTCACCTGTCACCTGTCACCTGTCACCTGTCATCCGTCACCTGTCACCTGTCACCTGTCACCAGTCACCTGTCACTTGTCACCTGTCATCTGTCACCTGTCACCTGTCACCTGTCACCTGTCACCTGTCACCTGTCACCTGTCACTTGTCACCTGTCACCTGTCACCTGTCACCTGTCACCTGTCACCTGTCACCTGTCACCTGTCACCTGTCACCTGTCACCTGTCACCTGTCACCTGTCACTGTCACCTGTCACCTGTGACCTGTCACCTGTCACCTGTCACATGTCACCTGTCACCTGTCACTTGTCACCTGTCACCTGTCACCTGTCACCTGTCACCTGTCACCTGTCACCTGTCACCTGTCACCTGTCACCTGTCACCTGTCACTGTCACCTGTCACCTGTCACCTGTCACCTGTCACCTGTCACTGTCACCTGTCACCTGTCACCTGTCACCTGTCACCTGTCACCTGTCACCTGTCACCTGTCAACTGTCAACTGTCACCTGTCACCTGTCACCTGTCACCTGTCACCTGTAACCTGTCACCTGTCACCTGTCACTGGCACCTGTCATCTGTCACCTGTCAACTGTCACCTGTCACCTGTCACCTGTCACCTGTCACCTGTCACCTGTCACCTGTCACCTGTCACCTGTCACCTGTCACCTGTCACCTGTCACCTGTCACCTGTCACCTGTCACCTGTCACCTGTCATCTGTCACCTGTAACTGTCACCTGTCACCTGTCAACTGTCACCTGTCACCTGTCACCTGTCACCTGTCACCTGTCAACTGTCACCTGTCACCTGTCACCTGTCACCTGTCACCTGTCACCTGTCACTTGTCACCTGTCACCTGTCACCTGTCACCTGTCATCTGTCACCTGTCACCTGTCACCTGTCACCTGTCACCTGTCACCTGTCACTGTCACCTGTCACCTGTCACCTGTGACCTGTCACTGTGACCTGTCACCTGTCACCTGTCACCTGTCACCTGTCACCTGTCACCTGTCACCTGTCACCTGTCACCTGTCACCTGTCACCTGTCACCTGTCACCTGTCACCTGTCACCTGTCACCTGTCCCCTGTCACCTGTCACCTGTCCCCTGTCACCTGTCACCTGTCACCTGTCATCTGTCACCTGTCACCTGTCACCTGTAACCTGTCACCTGTCACCTGTCACTGGCACCTGTCATCTGTCACCTGTCAACTGTCACCTGTCACCTGTCACCTGTCGCCTGTCACCTGTCACCTGTCACGTGCCACCTGTCACCTGTCACCTGTCACCTGTCAACTGTCACCTGTCAACTGTCACCTGTCACCTGTCACTGTCACCTGTCACCTGTCACCTGTCGCCTGTCACCTGTCACCTGTCACGTGCCACCTGTCACCTGTCACCTGTCACCTGTCAACTGTCACCTGTCAACTGTCACCTGTCACCTGTCACTGTCACCTGTCACCTGTCACCTGTCACCTGTCACCTGTCACCTGTCACCTGTCACCTGTCACCTGTCAATTGTCACCTGTCGCCTGTCACCTGTCACCTGTCACCTGTCACCTGTCACCTGTCACCTGTCACCTGTCACCTGTCACCTGTCACCTGTCACCTGTCACTGTCACCTGTCACCTGTCACCTGTGACCTGTCACTGTGACCTGTCACCTGTCACCTGTCACCTGTCACCTGTCACCTGTCACCTGTCACCTGTCACCTGTCACCTGTCACCTGTCACCTGTCCCCTGTCACCTGTCACCTGTCCCCTGTCACCTGTCACCTGTCACCTGTCACCTGTCACCTGTCACCTGTAACCTGTCACCTGTCACCTGTCACTGGCACCTGTCATCTGTCACCTGTCAACTGTCACCTGTCACCTGTCACCTGTCGCCTGTCACCTGTCACCTGTCACGTGCCACCTATCACCTGTCACCTGTCACCTGTCAACTGTCACCTGTCAACTGTCACCTGTCACCTGTCACTGTCACCTGTCACCTGTCACCTGTCACCTGTCACCTGTCACCTGTCACCTGTCACCTGTCACCTGACACCTGTCACCTGTCACCTGTCACCTGTCACCTGTCACCTGTCACCTGTCACCCGTCACCTGTCACCTGTCAGCTGTCACCTGTCACCTGTCACCTGTCACCTGTCACCTGTCACCTGTCACCTGTCACCTGTCACCTGTGACCTGTCACCTGTCACCTGTCACCTGTCACCTGTCACCTGTCACCTGTCACCTGTCACCTATCACCTGTCACCTGTCACCTGTCACCTGTCACCTGTCACCTGTCACCTGTCAGCTGTCACCTGTCACCTGTCACCTGTCACCTGTCACCTGTCACCTGTCACCTGTCACCTGTCACCTGTCACCTGTCACCTGTCACCTGTCACCTGTCACCTGTCACCTGTCACTGTCACCTGTCACGTGTCACCTGTCACCTGTCACCTGTCAACTGTCAACTGTCACCTGTCACCTGTCACTGTCACCTGTCACCTGTCACCTGTCACCTGTCACCTGTCACCTGTCACTTGTCACCTGTCACCTGTCACCTGTCACCTGTCACCTGTCACCTGTCACCTGTCACCTGTCACCTGTCACCTGTCACCTGTCACCTGTCACCTGTCACCTGTCAGCTGTCACCTGTCACCTGTCACCTGTCACCTGTCACCTGTCACCTGTCACCTGTCACCTGTCACCTGTCACTGTCACCTGTCACGTGTCACCTGTCACCTGTCACCTGTCACCTGTCAACTGTCAACTGTCACCTGTCACCTGTCACTGTCACCTGTCACCTGTCACCTGTCACCTGTCACCTGTCACTTGTCACCTGTCACCTGTCACCTGTCACCTGTCACCTGTCACCTGTCACCTGTCACCTGTCACCTGTCACCTGTCACCTGTCACCTGTCACCTGTCAGCTGTCACCTGTCACCTGTCACCTGTCACCTGTCACCTGTCACCTGTCACCTGTCACCTGTCACCTGTCACCTGTCACCTGTCACCTGTCACCTGTCACCTGTCACCTGTCACCTGTCACCTGTCACCTGTCACCTGTCACCTGTCACCTGTCACCTGTCACCTGTCACCTGTCACCTGTCACCTGTCACCTGTCACCTGTCACCTGTCACCTGTCACCTGTCACCCGTCACCTGTCACCTGTCAGCTGTCACCTGTCACCTGTCACCTGTCACCTGTCACCTGTCACCTGTCACCTGTCACCTGTGACCTGTCACCTGTCACCTGTCACCTGTCACCTGTCACCTGTCACCTGTCACCTGTCACCTATCACCTGTCACCTGTCACCTGTCACCTGTCACCTGTCACCTGTCACCTGTCAGCTGTCACCTGTCACCTGTCACCTGTCACCTGTCACCTGTCACCTGTCACCTGTCACCTGTGACCTGTCACCTGTCACCTGTCACCTGTCACCTGTCACCTGTCACCTGTCACCTGTCACCTGTCACCTGTCACCTGTCACCTGTCACCTGTCACCTGTCACCTGTCACCTGTCACTATCACCTGTCACCTGTGACCTGTCACTGTGACCTGTCACCTGTCACCTGTCACCTGTCACCTGTCACCTGTCACCTGTCACCTGTCACCTGTCACCTGTCACCTGTCACCTGTCACCTGTCACCTGTCATCTGTCCCCTGTCACCTGTCACCTGTCACCTGTCACCTGTCACCTGTCACCTGTCACCTGTCACCTGTAACCTGTCACCTGTCACCTGTCACTGGCACCTGTTATCTGTCACCTGTCAACTGTCACCTGTCACCTGTCACTGTCACCTGTCACCTGTCACCTGTCACCTGTCACCTGTCACCTGTCACTTGTCACCTGTCACCTGTCACCTGTCACCTGTCACCTGTCACCTGTCACCTGTCACCTGTCACCTGTCACCTGTCACCTGTCACCTGTCACCTGTCACCTGTCAGCTGTCACCTGTCACCTGTCACCTGTCACCTGTCACCTGTCACCTGTCACCTGTCACCTGTCACCTGTCACCTGTCACCTGTCACCTGTCACCTGTCACCTGTCACCTGTCACCTGTCACCTGTCACCTGTCACCTGTCACCTGTCACCTGTCACTGTCACCTGTCACGTGTCACCTGTCACCTGTCACCTGTCAATTGTCAACTGTCACCTGTCACCTGTCACCTGTCACCTGTCACTGTCACCTGTCACCTGTCACCTGTCACCTGTCACCTGTCACCTGTCACTTGTCACCTGTCACCTGTCACCTGTCACCTGTCACCTGTCACCTGTCACCTGTCACCTGTCACCTGTCACCTGTCACCTGTCACCTGTCACCTGTCTCCTGTCACCTGTCACCTGTCACCTGTCACCTGTCACCTGTCACCTGTCACCTGTCACCTGTCACCTGTCACCTGTCACCTGTCACCTGTCACCTGTCACCTGTCACCTGTCACCTGTCACCTGTCACCTGTCACCTGTCACCTGTCACCTGTGACCTGTCACCTGTCACCTGTCACCTGTCACCTGTCACCTGTAACCTGTCACCTGTCACCTGTCACCTGTCACCTGCCACCTGTCACCTGTCACCTGTCACCTGTCACCTGTCACCTGTCACCTGTCACCTGTCACCTGTCACCTGTCACCTGTCACTATCACCTGTCACTTGTGACCTGTCACTGTGACCTGTCACCTGTCACCTGTCACCTGTCACCTGTCACCTGTCACCTGTCACCTGTCACCTGTCACCTGTCACCTGTCACCTGTCACCTGTCACCTGTGACCTGTCACTGTGACCTGTCACCTGTCACCTGTCACCTGTCACCTGTCACCTGTCACCTGTCACCTGTCACCTGTAACCTGTCACCTGTCACCTGTCACTGGCACCTGTCATCTGTCACCTGTCAACTGTCAACTGTCACCTGTCACCTGTCACCTGTCACCTGTCACCTGTCACCTGTCACCTGTCACCTGTCACCTGTCACCTGTCACCTGTCACCTGTCACCTGTCACCTGTCACCTGTCACCTGTCACCTGTCATCTGTCACCTGTAACTGTCACCTGTCACCTGTCAACTGTCACCTGTCACCTGTCACCTGTCACTGGCACCTGTCACCTGTCACCTGTCAACTGTCACCTGTCACCTGTCACCTGTCACTGTCACCTGTCACCTGTCACCTGTCACCTGTCACCTGTCATCCGTCACCTGTCACCTGTCACCTGTCACCAGTCACCTGTCACTTGTCACCTGTCATCTGTCACCTGTCACCTGTCACCTGTCACCTGTCACCTGTCACCTGTCACCTGTCACTTGTCACCTGTCACCTGTCACCTGTCACCTGTCACCTGTCACCTGTCACCTGTCACCTGTCACCTGTCACCTGTCACCTGTCACCTGTCACCTGTCACCTGTCACTGTCACCTGTCACCTGTGACCTGTCACCTGTCACCTGTCACCTGTCACCTGTCACCTGTCACTTGTCACCTGTCACCTGTCACCTGTCACCTGTCACCTGTCACCTGTCACCTGTCACCTGTCACCTGTCACCTGTCACTGTCACCTGTCACCTGTCACCTGTCACCTGTCACCTGTCACTGTCACCTGTCACCTGTCACCTGTCACCTGTCACCTGTCACCTGTCACCTGTCAACTGTCAACTGTCACCTGTCACCTGTCACCTGTCACCTGTCACCTGTAACCTGTCACCTGTCACCTGTCACTGGCACCTGTCATCTGTCACCTGTCAACTGTCACCTGTCACCTGTCACCTGTCACCTGTCACCTGTCACCTGTCACCTGTCACCTGTCACCTGTCACCTGTCACCTGTCACCTGTCACCTGTCACCTGTCACCTGTCACCTGTCACCTGTCACCTGTCACCTGTCACCTGTCATCTGTCACCTGTAACTGTCACCTGTCACCTGTCAACTGTCACCTGTCACCTGTCACCTGTCACCTGTCACCTGTCAACTGTCACCTGTCACCTGTCACCTGTCACCTGTCACCTGTCACCTGTCACTTGTCACCTGTCACCTGTCACCTGTCACCTGTCATCTGTCACCTGTCACCTGTCACTGTCACCTGTCACCTGTCACCTGTCACCTGTCACTGTCACCTGTCACCTGTCACCTGTCACCTGTCACCTGTCACCTGTCACCTGTCAACTGTCACCTTTCACCTGTCACCTGTCACCCGTCACCTGTCACTGTCACCTGTCAACTGTCACCTGTCACCTGTCACCTGTCACCTGTCACTGGCACCTGTCACCTGTCACCTGTCAACTGTCACCTGTCACCTGTCACCTGTCACCTGTCACTGTCACCTGTCACCTGTCACCTGTCACTTGTCACCTGTCACCTGTCACCTGTCACCTGTCACCTGTCACCTGTCACCTGTCACCTATCACCTGTCACCTGTCACCTGTCACCTGTCACCCGTCACCTGTCACTGTCACCTGTCACCTGTCACCTGTCACCTGTCACCTGTCACCTGTCCCCTGTCACCTGTCACCTGTCACCTGTCACCTGTCACCTGTCACCTGTCACTGGCACCTGTCACCTGTCACCTGTCAATTGTCACCTGTCACCTGTCACCTGTCACTGTCACTTGTCACCTGTCACCTGTCACCTGTCACCTGTCACCTGTCACCTGTCACCTGTCACCTGTCACCTGTCACCTGTCACCTGTCACCTGTCACCTGTCACTGTCACCTGTCACGTGTCACCTGTCACCTGTCACCTGTCACCTGTCACCTGTCACCTGTCACTTGTCACCTGTCACCTGTCACCTGTCACCTGTCACCTGTCACCTGTCACCTGTCACCTGTCACCTGTCACCTGTCACCTGTCACCTGTCACCTGTCACCTGTCACCTGTCACCTGTCACCTGTCACCTGTCACCGGTCACCTGTCACCTGTCACCTGTCACCTGTCACCTGTCACCTGTCACCTGTCACCTGTCACTGTCACCTGTCATCTGTCACCTGTGACCTGTCACTGTGACCTGTCACCTGTCACCTGTCAGCTGTCACCTGTCACCTGTCACCTGTCACCTGTCACCTGTCCCCTGTCACCTGTCACCTGTCCCCTGTCACCTGTCACCTGTCACCTGTCACCTGTCACCTGTCACCTGTCACCTGTAACCTGTCACCTGTCACCTGTCACTGGCACCTGTCATCTGTCACCTGTCAACTGTCACCTGTCACCTGTCACCTGTCACCTGTCACCTGTCACCTGTCGCCTGTCACTTGTCACCTGTCACCTGTCACCTGTCACCTGTCACCTGTCACCTGTCACCTGTCACCTGTCACCTGTCACCTGTCACCTGTCACCTGTCACCTGTCACCTGTCACCTGTCACCTGTCACCTGTCACCTGTCACCTGTCACCTGTCACCTGTCACCTGTCACCTGTCACCTGTCACCTGTCACCTGTCACCTGTCACCTGCCACCTGTCACCTGTCACCTGTCACTGTCACCTGTCACCTGTCACCTGTCACCTGTCACCTGTCACCTGTCACCTGTCACCTGTCACCTGTCAACTGTCAACTGTCAACTGTCACCTGTCACCTGTCACCTGTCACTGGCACCTGTCACCTGTCACCTGTCACCTGTCACCTGTCACCTGTCACCTGTCACCTGTCACCTGTCACCTGTCACCTGTCACCTGTCACCTGTCACCTGTCACCTGTCACCTGTCACCTGTCACCTGTCACCTGTCACCTGTCAATTGTCACCTGTCACCTGTCACCTGTAACCTCTCACCTGTCACCTGTCACGTGTCACCTGTCACCTGTCACCTGTCACTGTCACCTGTCACCTGTCACCTGTCACCTGTCACCTGTCACCTTGTCACCTGTCACCTGTCACCTGTCACCTGTCACCTGTCACCTGTCACCTGTCACCTGTCATCTGTCACCTGTCACCTGTCACTGTCACCTGTCACCTGTCACCTGTCACCTGTCACCTGTCACCTGTCACTGTCACCTGTCACCTGTCACCTGTCACCTGTCACCTGTCACCTGTCACCTGTCAACTGTCAACTGTCAACTGTCACCTGTCACCTGTCACCTGTCACCTGTCACCTGTCACCTGTCACCTGTCACCCGTCACCTGTCACTGTCACCTGTCACCTGTCACCTGTCACCTGTCACCTGTCACCTGTCACCTGTCACCTGTCACCTGTCACCTGTCACCTGTCACCTGTCACTGGCACCTGTCACCTGTCACCTGTCAATTGTCACCTGTCACCTGTCACTGTCACCTGTCGCCTGTCACCTGTCACCTGTCACCTGTCACCTGTCACCTGTCACCTGTCACCTGTCACCTGTCACCTGTCACCTGTCACCTGTCACCTGTCACCTGTCACCTGTCACCTGTCACCTGTCACCTGTCACCTGTCACCTGTCACCTGTCACCTGTCACCTGTCACCTGTCACCTGTCACCTGTCACCTGTCACCTGTCACCTGTCACCTGTCACCTGTCACCTGTCACCTGTCACCTGTCACCTGTCACCTGTCACCTGTCACCTGTCACCTGTCACCTGTCACCTGTCACCTGTCACCTGTCACCTGTCCCCTGTCACCTGTCACCTCTCACCTGTCACCTGTCACCTGTCACCTGTCACCTGTCACCTGTCACCTGTCACCTGTCACCTGTCACCTGTCACCTGTCACCTGTCACCTGTCACCTGTCACCTGTCACCTGTCACCTGTCACCTGTCACCTGTCACCTGTCACCTTTCGCCTGTCACCTGTCACCCGTCACCTGTCACTGTCACCTGTCACCTGTCACCTGTCACCTGTCACCTGTCACCTGTCACTGGCACCTGTCACCTGTCACCTGTCAACTGTCACCTGTCACCTGTCACCTGTCACCTGTCACTGTCACCTGTCACCTGTCACTTGTCACCTGTCACCTGTCACCTGTCACCTGTCACCTGTCACCTGTCACCTGTCACCTGTCACCTGTCACCTGTCACCTGTCACCTGTCACCTGTCACCCGTCACCTGTCACTGTCACCTGTCACCTGTCACCTGTCACCTGTCACCTGTCACCTGTCACCTGTCACCTGTCACCTGTTACCTGTCACCTGTCACCTGTCACCTGTCACCTGTCACTGCCACCTGTCACCTGTCACCTGTCAATTGTCACCTGTCACCTGTCACCTGTCACTGTCACTTGTCACCTGTCACCTGTCACCTGTCACCTGTAACTGTCACCTGTCACCTGTCAACTGTCACCTGTCACCTGTCACCTGTCACCTGTCACTGGCACCTGTCACCTGTCACCTGTCACCTGTCAACTGTCACCTGTCACTTGTCACCTGTCACTGTCACCTGTCACCTGTCACCTGTCACCTGTCACCTGTCATCCGTCACCTGTCACCTGTCACCTGTCACCTGTCACCTGTCACTTGTCACCTGTCACCTGTCACCTGTCACCTGTGACCTGTCACCTGTCACCTGTCACCTGTCACCTGTCACCTGTCACCTGTCACCTGTCACCTGTCACCTGTCACTTGTCACCTGTCACCTGTCACCTGTCACCTGTCACCTGTCACCTGTCACCTGTCACCTGTCATCTGTCACCTGTAACTGTCACCTGTCACCTGTCAACTGTCACCTGTCACCTGTCACCTGTCACCTGTCACTGGCACCTGTCACCTGTCACCTGTCAACTGTCACCTGTCACCTGTCACCTGTCACCTGTCACCTGTCACCTGTCACCTGTCACCTGTCACCTGTCACCTGTCACCTGTCACCTGTCACTGTCACCTATCACCTGTGACCTGTCACCTGTCACCTGTCACCTGTCACCTGTCACTTGTCACCTGTCACCTGTCACCTGTCACCTGTCACCTGTCACCTGTCACCTGTCACCTGTCACCTGTCACCTGTCACCTGTCACCTGTCACCTGTCACCTGTCACTGTCACCTGTCACCTGTCACCTGTCACCTGTCACCTGTCACCTGTCACCTGTCACCTGTCAACTGTCAACTGTCAACTGTCACCTGTCACTGGCACCTGTCACCTGTCAACTGTCACCTGTCACCTGCACTGTCACCTGTCACCTGTCACCTGTCACCTGTCACCTGTCACCTTTCACCTGTCAGCTGTCACCCGTCACCTGTCACTGTCACCTGTCAACTGTCACCTGTCACCTGTCACCTGTCACCTGTCACTGGCACCTGTCACCTGTCACCTGTCAACTGTCACCTGTCACCTGTCACCTGTCACCTGTCACCTGTCACCTGTCACTGTCACCTGTCACCTGTCACCTGTCACTTGTCACCTGTCACCTGTCATCTGTCACCTGTCACCTGTCACCTGTCACCTGTCACCTGTCACCTGTCACCTGTCACCTGTCACCTGTCACCTGTCAGCCGTCACCTGTCACTGTCACCTGTCACCTGTCACCTGTCACCTGTCACCTGTCACCTGTCCCCTGTCACCTGTCACCTGTCACCTGTCACCTGTCACTGGCACCTGTCACCTGTCACCTGTCAATTGTCACCTGTCACCTGTCACCTGTCACTGTCACTTGTCACCTGTCACCTGTCACCTGTCACCTGTCACCTGTCACCTGTCACCTGTCACCTGTCACCTGTCACCTGTCACCTGTCACCTGTCACCTGTCACCTGTCACCTGTCACCTGTCACCTGTCACTGTCACCTGTCACGTGTCACCTGTCACCTGTCACCTGTCACCTGTCACCTGTCACCTGTCACCTGTCACCTGTCACCTGTCACCTGTCACCTGTCACCTGTAACCTGTCACCTGTCACCTGTTACTGGCACCTGTCATCTGTCACCTGTCAACTGTCACCTGTCACCTGTCACCTGTCGCCTGTCACCTGTCACCTGTCACGTGCCACCTGTCACCTGTCACCTGTCAACTGTCACCTGTCACCTGTCACTGTAACCTGTCACCTGTCACCTGTCACCTGTCACCTGTCACCTGTCACCTGTCACCTGTCACCTGTCACCTGTCGCCTGTCACCTGTCACCTGTCACCTGTCACCTGTCACCTGTCACCTGTCACCTGTCACCTGTCACCTGTCACCTGTCACCTGTCACCTGTCACCTGTCACCTGTCACCTGTCACCTGTCACCTGTCACCTGTCACTGTCACCTGTCACGTGTCACCTGTCACCTGTCACCTGTCACCTGTCAACTGTCACCTGTCACCTGTCACCTGTCACTGTCACCTGTCACCTGTCACCTGTCACCTGTCACCTGTCACCTGTCACTTGTCACCTGTCACCTGTCACCTGTCACCTGTCACCTGTCACCTGTCACCTGTCACCTGTCACCTGTCACCTGTCACCTGTCACCTGTCAGCTGTCACCTGTCACCTGTCACCTGTCACCTGTCACCTGTCACCTGTCACCTGTCACCTGTCACCTGTCACCTGTCACCTGTCACCTGTCACCTGTCACCTGTCACCTGTCACCTGTCACCTGTCACCTGTCACCTGTCACCTGTCACCTGTCATCTGTCACCTGTCACCTGTCACCTGTCACCTGTCAGCTGTCACCTGTCACCTGTCACCTGTCACCTGTCACCTGTCACCTGTCACCTGTCACCTGTCACCTGTGACCTGTCACCTGTCACCTGTCACCTGTCACCTGTCACCTGTCACCTGTCACCTGTCACCTGTCACCTGTCACCTGTCACCTGTCACTATCACCTGTCACCTGTCACCTGTGACCTGTCACTGTGACCTGTCACCTGTCACCTGTCACCTGTCACCTGTCACCTGTCACCTGTCACCTGTCACCTGTCACCTGTCACCTGTCACCTGTCACCTGTCCCCTGTCACCTGTCACCTGTCCCCTGTCACCTGTCACCTGTCACCTGTCACCTGTCACCTGTCACCTGTCACCTGTCACCTGTAACCTGTCACCTGTCACCTGTCACTGGCACCTGTCATCTGTCACCTGTCAACTGTCACCTGTCACCTGTCACCTGTCACCTGTCACCTGTCACCTGTCACCTGTCACCTGTCACCTGTCACCTGTCACCTGTAACCTGTCACCTGTCACCTGTCAAGGCACCTGTCATCTGTCACCTGTCAACTGTCACCTGTCACCTGTCACCTGTCACCTGTCACCTGTCACCTGTCACCTGTCACCTGTCACCTGTCACCTGTCACCTGTCACCTGTCACCTGTCACCTGTCACCTGTCACCTGTCACCTGTCACCTGTCACCTGTCACATGTCACCTGTCACCTGTCACCTGTCACCTGTCACCTGTCACCTGTCACCTGTCACCTGTCACCTGTCACCTGTCACTGTCACCTGTCACCTGTCACCTGTCACTGTGACCTGTCACCTGTCACCTGTCACCTGTCATCTGTCACCTGTCACCTGTCACCTGTCACCTGTCACCTGTCACCTGTCACCTGTCACCTGTCACCTGTCACCTGTCACCTGTCACCTGTCACCTGTCACCTGTCACCTGTCACCTGTCACTGTCACCTGTCACCTGTCACCTGTCACCTGTCACCTGTCACTGTCACCTGTCACCTGTCACCTGTCACCTGTCAACTGCCAACTGTCAACTGTCACCTGTCACCTGTCACCTGTAACCTGTCACCTGTCACCTGTCACTGGCACCTGTCATCTGTCACCTGTCAACTGTCAACTGTCACCTGTCACCTGTCACCTGTCACCTGTCACCTGTCACCTGTCACCTGTCACCTGTCACCTGTCACCTGTCACCTGTCACCTGTCATCTGTCACCTGTAACTGTCACCTGTCAACTGTCACCTGTCACCTGTCACCTGTCACCTGTCACTGGCACCTGTCACCTGTCAACTGTCACCTGTCACCTGTCACCTGTCACCTGTCACCTGTCACCTGTCACCTGTCACCTGTCACCTGTCACCTGTCACCTGTCACCTGTCACCTGTCACCTGTCACTGTCACCAGTCACCTGTGACCTGTCACCTGTCACCTGTCACCTGTCACCTGTCACCTGTCACTTGTCACCTGTCACCTGTCACCTGTCACCTGTCACCTGTCACCCGTCACCTGTCACCTGTCACCTGTCACCTGTCACCTGTCACCTGTCACCTGTCACCTGTCACCTGTCACCTGTCACCTGTCAACTGTCAACTGTCAACTGTCACCTGTCACCTGTCACCTGTCACTGGCACCTGTCACCTGTCAACTGTCACCTGTCACCTGCACTGTCACCTGTCACCTGTCACCTGTCACCTGTCACCTGTCACCTGTCACCTTTCACCTGTCACCTGTCACCCGTCACCTGTCACTGTCACCTGTCAACTGTCACCTGTCAACTGTCACCTGTCACCTGCACCTGTCACCTGTCACCTGTCACCTGTCACCTGTCACCTGTCACCTGTCACCTTTCACCTGTCACCTGTCACCCGTCACCTGTCACTGTCACCTGTCAACTGTCACCTGTCACCTGTCACCTGTCACCTGTCACCTGTCACCTGTCACCTGTCACTGGCACCTGTCACCTGTCACCTGTCAATTGTCACCTGTCACCTGTCACCTGTCACTGTCACTTGTCACCTGTCACCTGTCACCTGTCACCTGTCACCTGTCACCTGTCACCTGTCACCTGTCACCTGTCACCTGTCACCTGTCACCTGTCATCTGTCACCTGTCACCTGTCACCTGTCAACTGTCACCTGTCACCTGTCACCTGTCACTGTCACCTGTCACGTGTCACCTGTCACGTGTCAACCGTCACCTGTCACTGTCACCTGTCACCTGTCACCTGTCACCTGTCACTTGTCACCTGTCACCTGTCACCTGTCACCTGTCACCTGTCACCTGTCACCTGTCACCTGTCACCTGTCACCCGTCACCTGTCACCTGTCACCTGTCAACTGTCACCTGTCACCTGTCACCTGTCACCTGTCACCTGTCACCTGTCACTGGCACCTGTCACCTGTCACCTGTCAACTGTCACCTGTCACCTGTCACCTGTCACCTGTCACCTGTCACTGGCACCTGTCACCTGTCACCTGTCAACTGTCACCTGTCACCTGTCACCTGTCACCTGTCACCTGTCACTGGCACCTGTCACCTGTCAACTGTCACCTGTCACCTGCACCTGTCACCTGTCACCTGTCACCTGTCACCTGTCACCTGTCACCTGTCACCTGTCACCTGTCACCTGTCACCTGTCACCTTTCACCTGTCACCTGTCACCAGTCACCTGTCACTGTCACCTGTCAACTGTCACCTGTCACCTGTCACCTGTCACTGGCACCTGTCACCTGTCAACCTGTCACCTGTCAACCTGTCACCTGTCACCTGTCACCTGTCACCTGTCACCTGTCACCTGTCACCTGTCACCTGTCACCTGTCACCTGTCACCTGTCACCTGTCACCTGTCACCTGTCACCTGTCACCTGTCACCTGTCACCTGTCACCTGTCACCTGTCACCTGTCACCTGTCACCTGTCACCCGTCACCTGTCACTGTCACCTGTCACCTGTCACCTGTCACTGTCAACTGTCAACTGTCACCTGTCACCTGTCACTGGCACCTGTCACCTGTCAACTGTCACCTGTCACCTGCACTGTCACCTGTCACCTGTCACCTGTCACCTGTCACCTGTCACCTGTCACCTGTCACCTGTCACCTGTCACCTGTCACCCGTCACCTGTCACCTGTCACCTGTCAACTGTCACCTGTCACCTGTCACCTGTCACCTGTCACCTGTCACTGGCACCTGTCACCTGTCACCTGTCAACTGTCACCTGTCACCTGTCACCTGTCACCTGTCACTGTCACCTGTCACCTGTCACCTGTCACTTGTCACCTGTCACCTGTCACCTGTCACCTGTCACCTGTCACCTGTCACCTGTCACCTGTCACCTGTCACCTGTCACCCGTCACCTGTCACCTGTCACTGTCACCTGTCACCTGTCACCTGTCACTTGTCACCTGTCACCTGTCACCTGTCAC
>NW_026578471.1:0-20718 GCF_029603195.1 Condylostylus longicornis
GAAGCGGTCAAAGCCTCCGATTGATGGAAGAGATACGAAAGCTTTATCGACCAGATGCCTCTTTGATTGCTGAGGTGATCATTTGCTCTGAACCCGACTCGGATTTTTGGGGGTTCTCAGGGATCTTTCAGGTTGAACATTTTACTGGACCACCAAAACGAAGGAGAGCAAGCAATTGATTGGCAAACGGTTTTCGCTTCGGAACTGATTCGTGGCGTTTCTTTCGGATTAGGGGTCTGTTTTGATGTAAATCGCCTTATGAAGAGCGAGGCTGAAAGAGATGCGCTCGCTGAAGCAGGACAAAGATTAACAGAGGTAACCATCTGACTGAAGGCTGTCCCTTGAAGGGTTTCTAAGTTAATCAGTAGATTGGTGAAAAACAAGAAAGCGCTTCATCGGATTTCTCCGCTTCAACTCACCAACTTATTCAAGATGCTCCTGCTTGCGATGTCATGCCACGCAACATGGAGCGGATGTCTCGATGAAGAGGCGATGGTGAAACGGTTGAATTCTATCGTTGCGAGTCACATCATGACGGTTGTATCTCCAAGAAATGCGTAAGATTTCTAGTATGAGAATTTGAATTCCTCATGTGTCAAAATTCTCAGGTGTAATCTGGTTGGAATGGTTGTTGACTTCTTGCTTGATGATCGAGAGTCACTTGGCTTGGATGCTCCACTCACGATCAGAGTCCATCGAAAATTGATGAAAAAATTGAATTCAAAACATTTGACGAATTTGACGGATCAGGAAAAACAGTATTATCTCCGAATTTTGGATGTAAGAGAAGTGCTTACAGACTAACCATACTCTGACGTATGGGTTTGTTTAGTTTGACTCTTTCTCTGTTTTAGACTTCAGTTATTTGCTTAATGCGTCCTCGACAGCCATCGTGTATTCTCTCAAGTCGAGTCTCTCATTGACTTTCCCGAGTCAATTTCCGAAGAAGCGTTTGAAGACGGATACGGTGGATCGTCGAAATTGAAGGCACAACTCGAAATTCTGATCAAAGAGCTTGCATTCATGGCTCTCGTCGTTCTTGGGTAACAATTTGTTCTTGTTTTGAAAAGTTGTTCCATAACTGACCCATTCAAGTTTCTGTTTTTTAGTCCTGCTCTCTCTGGCCTCTATTTCCGCGACGTCGGCTACTTCAACCTCCCTGCAAGTCTAGAGATGGCGGCTGATGTGGAGGTCCCTCGGTCAGACGATGACGCCCCTGGCCCAGCTCCAAGCAAACCTCTCTCCCTTGGTGAGCTCAAACCGTCATGATGGAGGTAACATTACATCCATTCAGGGAGCAACCGACCCGACGACCCGAGATGTTATCGAATCAATCAGTTTTTCCGGCAACGTCTTGAATCTCTGATGAACACAGAGTATTCGCATCGCATCACAATAACCGTCTCTCCGAGCCTTCTGGAGGCCCCAGATCCAGTTGAGAATGGCTCGTATGAGATGTGGCATTTGTGGTTTGTTGAGCACGCAACGAAGCTAAGGACTCCCCCCTCTTAAGTTTCCTCCATTCTCAATCAGCCAGTTCATCGCAGCGGCTCCTCAGGGGGTGGCCCTTGCAGATATTGACAAGACGCTTGCGGCCGGATGGGCAGGACGAAGAGAAACACGGGCTGGCACTGATGTGAAAACCGCAACAGATTTGCTTCAGGTGAGCGGACTTCTTTAAACAAAAATGACACACTTTGTGTGGCAGCATTGGAGGTGCACATTGAATGACGTTCAAAAACATTTGGGCCTTAAAGGAGATGTTGGATCGGCAACCAAAAACGCTCAGTACAATATGGAACGAGGATTTGTTCCGTACGAATTGATTGGACAGTATATTCGAAGAACTATTACTGCGTGTACTGATTGTGGTTTGCTCAATGGAAGCGATCCCAAGTTCAACGGGACTGATCTTCATCACTGAGGGATTTTCAACTTGCCAAATAATAAACCAGACTGACTTTTTTCATGCAAAAAAAAACAGGCACCACCTAATAAGGTCCCCAGTCGCCGCGACTCGTCGGGATGTCAGAAAACAAACCGCAAACGCCATGTGGCTTGAACCGCACGGTTCTCACCGCCGCGTATTTTGTCGTGATCAGTCTCACAGGAATGGCAGCTCTTGCGGCAGATCCACTTCAAGAAATGATGAAGGCCAATGGCGCCTACTCCCATATCGATAATGAAACGGAGCGGTCTTCAGCCATTGCCTCAGTTGTTGGGTTTGGATTATCATTGACAGTTTTATCTGGAGTTGTAGTTGGGCCTGTCGTTGATTTAATCGGAGCTAAAATGACTGGATTGCTTGGCTTATCTCTTCACTCAATGGGCTATGTATTCATGTTCCTGACAGACATCCCAGTTCTATACTACGTTGCAGGTGGGTTTCACTCTGTATCACTTTGTTTGTCTACCTTTTTCAATTTCAGGAGTTTGTTTTGGAACGGGATACCAATTTATCCAAAGTTCTCATTTGTCTGCAGCATCACTATTTCCTGAAAATTCGAATTTAGTTTTGACATTATTAGCGTGAGAATGCCTTTCTCTGACGGACTATCCTTCTCATCACATTCTTTGCAGTGCCGGTGCGGACGTTTCCCTCTTCCTTCCCTGCGCTATCAGTAATTTTGCCCTTCGCTATGGAGGGGGGTCTTACGGAATTCGCAAGGCTATTATTCAATATCTCTCTATTTTTGTTGTTCTCGCTTTCTTGATGGATGCCATTCTCTTGCCCATGAAACCGTTCGGAAGCGAAGACGAGAAGGAGGAGGACGAGGAGAAAGAACCGCTTGTTGACGAGGAGGGGACCGAAAAAGGGCTTGCTGTTCCCTATTTCTGGAGTCTTTCTCTGATGCAGCAATTGGCAACTGCGGATTTCTGGATTTTCGTCGTGATGCTCATTTTCGCGTTCGGACGGAAGAAGCATTTTAGTTTGATGATCCGTCCCATTTTGTCGGAATTTGACAGCGATCCAAAGAAACCAACCGCAAATTACTACGCCGACATGTACAACAAGATTGTTCCTGGAGGGTTTATCCCTGCAGTTCTATGGGGAGCTCTCGTTGACTCTTTCGGAATCAATTCTTGCATGTTTGCATCCAACATTCTGGGCGTGACTTTTGTTGGATTATCTGTCATTCCAAACCTCACTTTACAACTGGCCACTATTGCAATCTATATTCTCTATCAGTCGTTCATTATTGGACAAGCTCTGGCATTCCTTGGAACGGTTTATGGATTCGCTACAATTGCCGCACTTCAAGGCATTTGTTGCTCACTGATCGGTATTTTCTCAGTATTGATGGATATGTTCTGGCCCTTCTTCATCACTGAGACGTTGCGTTCCTACAAAATGGCTGGTTACATCTGGCTTGCTATCTCTCTCTTGATGTTCGTCTTTCCAGTAATTCTCACCCTCATTTCGAGAGGGAGAAGGACTGCGACTGCCCCAACTGACGACACATTATTCGAGCGAGTGCTTCCAGCAACTCAACTGTTTGATCGCGGATCTATCAAAATCCTCGAGGACAACAGAAAGCGGTCTCAATCACACCTCCTCAGTGACATAGCCGTCAAAATCGAATGATGAAACGTTTCCGTCAAAATCGAATGATCGGAAGTTTCCATCAACCGATTCCTCCCTGAGAGTCCTTTTCCGGTTTGGTGTTTTTTATGTGCCGACATCAACACTTTTTACTCTATTGAAGTGTACAAAGAAAATAGAATACTCTTCTCTATCGCTACTACAAAGCCTGAGACAAGCAAAGTGAGCGACCATTTACTTCTTGCAACCTACTGCTAGATATCGCAATCGCGCGCTAAGCTCAGCGCAGGCGTAGGGAGACTCCGCGACGTAGGCAACACGGACTTCAACGAGGGAGTTTCTAATTGATTTTTGGCGGGTAGCGACAGGTTTCCCAAACGCTGATTTCATGCAGGGAGATGAACGGTGGCCAGATATTCCTTTTATCACGGAAGGATCGGAAAGTTCCGGGATCTGTGCCATTCCTAATGACCCAGATTTATCATCCGGTTGAGACGCAAGACATTTTCTATGATCAACATCAGACGAATTCGAATTCGATCGATACGGAGAGCGATCAGTGTTCAGACGACGTAGCGACGAGTCGTTTTCCTTCACCGAGTCAAAAGCGCATACGACATCTTCAAACGCAAGTTTCCTCTCCTGCATTGGAACATTGTTTTTTGATGGGCTCGAATGCTTACGATCGGAGGGCTCTCTCCATGCATTTCCTCTGGGACAACTTCAAGGAAACGAGGGCGGGGCATGGTGTAAACCATTTCAAGTTGAGAACCAATGGATGGATGTGGCTGGACAGAGAGAATATCCGACATTAACAAATGATCCGGAACAAGCACGTCAGCAAGATTGAGATTCGCACGCGCCGTTGCCCCAAACACAGAAGGAGGAAGGGTTGGCGTTGAAAGAGACGAATCACTAAGAGACGCCGTCATATTGAAAGAGCTGCTTGACGACCCCCGTTCGAAGGAGCTTTGCAGCAGGCGACCCTGGAGACTTAGAGAGTGTTGTGGGGGGTGAAGCACTTGACTCTCTCATTCTTTGATCTCGTGTAGCTTTTCTCCAGTTCATCAGTTGAGTCGGGAGATCGTTTTACTGTTTCTGATTGTTGTCGGACTTGCTGCCCTTCCTCTTCAGAACTCGAGCTTGCATCAGCTTGCAGAAATGAGTGAAAAAGACGACGACCATCAACAACGATAAGCTGATAATTGAGAAGAAATGCAACTAATAGAGTAAGAATAAACATGCCAAGCAACTAAAGACTTACGCAAGTGTGAAACCTTCGTTTATGTGGAGGAAGTTTGACTCCATGAACTCCGACGACTGCTAGACTGCATCGATAGGGCACGGGTTGACCGGTGTCACAATCCGTGAAGTCGAAATCCTCAAGTGGCGGGCGAGAAAGTGCGGAGCGTCGTGTACGATGATGCGACGAAGATAAACTAGGACTCTCTGAAATTGACACGTGGAACAATCGACAACTGATGGTGTCTAACGTTTGACATCCTTTGCTTTTTTGCGTTTCAAAACCAAACAATTATCTTGTTCACTCAACGTGTGGACTGAAACATCAGTTTGGATCCGCTGACCGTGAAAAAGCTCTGAATGAAGGCACAGGCAATAGGACCAATAATGATGAGAAGACGTCAAGATCGTCTGGCGCACCTCAAGACACAAGCGCCCTGGATTCGGCCACTCGCCTTCTAAAATCGATTTCGTCTTTCGCGTCTTTGAGAGATAAGACAACAACTCGAATACACGAGAGTCTTGTGGAACTCGTAGAAGTTCAATATCTGAATGTTGATGCGCTAGCTCGATTAAATGAGACGTTACGAGTTCAATATCTCCAGATTCTATGTTGACGATTGAATTGATCTCCGAAGCCGCTTTTTGCAGAGAGAACAACAAAAAGCTGCAACCAAAAATGAAGAGGAGATGATGAACAAACTCATTCAACTTGCTGGTACCTTTGTGGGTGTTAAAGCTGTCGAGCGTTGTTGACAATTCGGAAGAGAGCCGTCTTCTCTGGCACGCGTGATTGCTTCTGAATCCAAACGTTTGACAATTCCTTTTCCACGACTAGTGCGATAAGGAAGAGTCGAGCGAGGAGTCTCCTCAATAACTTCATTGTCCCAAAACGACCAATTCCGATTAATTTGGGTTGATCGGGATCGCATATCGCTCGCGTTACACTTGTTAGCATGCCGGGTCGATCTTGCATGTCGTGTGGGTACTGGCACACCCCCTTCCACTCGCTCTTCACTTTGAAGGGGAAGGGGTTTCGCTTCCATGAACTCTGTGGCTGTCGTAGAGGCTCTAGCAATCGTTTCACTTTCTGTTTTTTCCAGCATGTTGCGCCGGTCAGTCGAATTCGATCCCAGTGAGGCCACACGGCTTCCCATGAGATGAGCAATGGTGGATCGTCGACGTTGTGGAGCTCTCGCCGACTGTGATCCAGAATAACGGGAAGCATCGATGAACGTTGCGAGAAGAGGGAGTGCTGGATGAAAGACTCTCGGTCCGTTCAACAAAACAATCGGATCTTCACTAGAGAAATCCGGAAGTGGTGCTTGATTAACTTCAAACGGAACACCTGCAACGGCCGATCGACACACCTGCGATCTGTCCGCTGTCCGTCATCCCCAAACTTCCGACGATGTCGGAGTCGTTTCGGGACGGAGAAGAAGAACTTCGTTCGTCTATTTCAGGTCTGGCATTGCTTGCCTCTGAGAAATTCGTGGGGGTAAGTGAAAGATCTTCTGTACTGGCACAATCGCTGCTGCAAGCTGATGCCTTGGGGCAAAAAGCTACAGTACGAATTCCAGAGGAAATGAGAACCCTGCGCAGAAGGAGGCAATCGGGTCAAACCGCGACTGAGTGAACGTACGTTCGCCCATCTATGGCGGGACTGTCGTAGTCTGGCTCTCCATCTTCAACTAGCCGGAGTTCAAAACCGTCTAAACACGTGTTCCCCGTGCTCATTTCACACCCCTGTGATTCAAAAAGTGTCTTTAAAACATCAGCAGCTGTCGTTTCTTCAGTCAGTGAAACATTCGACCAAAACGGAGATTTCTCCCAGACTCGCACGCGTAGAACACAACAACGCTCCATGGCGTCGTCGCTCAATGTCGAATCGCAGAAGGTCCCAGTCGTCACGGAAAATCCCTCGTCAAAACTGACTTCACCAATAGATCCAAAAGTAAATTGCTGGGACTTATTCCACCGCCTTTTAAGCCGCCATTTCATCCGTTCCTTGGGTGTCAGTGGACTGATTTCCTGAAACACACGAATCAATCGGTTTGTACGACGAAGAGTTCAATTACATCGCGAACAGAACCGTCAGCCCTCAATGCGACCAAATGCAGTCGAGCGAGTCCCGCAGCGAGCGAAGATTCACCACGAAGAAGTCGTCTTTCACTAATGTCTGATTTTCGATCGCTGCTACCAAATGAATCGTCTTGACGATCGACTGGAGTGAATAGAGGTGACCCCGATGTATCACTTGCACCACTTCTCTGGAATGGGATTACAGATACGAAAACCGCATCTCTTGTCCGCAACTCACAAAAGTCGGCCCGCATATTTCAGCGGTTTGTAGGTCAAATTGGATTGTTGGCACTTCTGGCGGTATCAGGACGTCGCCACTAGGGGGGACTGGTTTGTCGTGAATGTTCACTGCTGCCACGCGCGCAGCGGGATCATTTGGTCTTCCGGACTGATTAAATCGGACAACAATCATCGAACAACTCTTTAAAACGTACAATCGTCCCGAAGTTGGATCCGCGGCGTCCATCACGCGAAAACCGTCCAAAACTTCCCACACTCATCACTCCTCTCAAACGCTGTTCTGAAGAAGGACTAAGATTGAAAGTGCTACTTCGGAGAACACGTACTATTCTTCGACGCTCCATCCTTCACTTCGACCAATCGATTGGAGTAACGTCCGCAAGCAAGGGATGCGATGAAATTGTCCATCACCAAAGGTCTCGAACGAGGAAGGTCTAAGAACGAGCATGGTTGAAAATTGATGAGTTGATAACCAAGACTCACCGATATCTTCCAAATGAAAGGCAGGTTCGAAGCGCGGAGATGATTTCAACATTTCTTGAACGTTGTAGAGAAGATTTCTTGTTTCTCTCGCCTGCTGCGAAAGTAAAACACGGTCACATGGAATATCTATCATCTGTCCAATCGAGCGGTGGGATGGACGGATGTTGTCTTCATCCCAGCATTGATCAACTGATGCGTGATGGTATGGCGAATTCGCACAAGAGCGAAGCTGCAAGTCCCGTTCAGCTGAAGACGCTAGAAGAGATGAAGGGGTTCCAAAAGCGATGGGATGGCGGGACCGTTTGCTGCTATCGCCAACACTGTGGCGACCCAACACCTTGGCTTTCCCCCACCCGTCAACCTTCGTTTCCGCCTTGGATCCTTGAAACCCCATCAACAACGAAGGACACAGGAAGCGATATTCTGCTGCCTCTGTGAAATCCATTACAGATCGAATGGCTTCGACAATAAAAAAGCGTTACATTACAAAAAATTGGAGTATTCGGAGCTGCGATCTCGAAGCGCTCAACTCGCTCCTGAAATTAATTCATTAAGTCTGTTGAATCACGAAAAGAAGTTCTAGCATAAAATTGCAATATTGACTGTTCCAGAAATAGAAGAATTTTGATCAAACGCTGTCCGGGGAATCTTGGCTCGTTAATTATTTCTTTCGAGCAGGTGAACTGGCCCCAGGGCTCTTTCGTTCGATCCGTTTTCTCAGTGTATTGAGAAATTACACGACTTTTGAATCCCCATCTTGATTTTTGTAATATTGTGAAATGACGAACGTGACCGGTTCCTGACACAGAACACATTTTTTAAGATTTTTACCATACCTGAAATAGTTGGTCGTGTGACAAGAACTGCGACACCAAAAACTAGTCTTCACTGTGGATTCGGCCATTAAAAATCGCAAATCGGTATCAGTTGGTTATTGCAGCGTCAGGAAATTGGAATAAATGAAAAAAGGAAAATTAGCCGCCAACAAGAGGGCCGAACAATAAAATCCTCTTTTCAGACGGATAGCTGAAAGTCTCATCAGTCTTTGTACAAGTTCCTAGCCAATTAAATGTCATCTATGATGACATTGTTGAATAACGATGCGACTGAAAGCGATGGTTCGTTGCAACAAGCCTTGCAAGACATCAACTCTTCTAATGAAGTATTGCAAGAGTCAGTAATCACTGATCCGCCAACTTCCCAGAATAATCCACCTAATCTCCCTATGGAACAGAAGACAATCGCGCCGCCACTTAGTATTTTAAACTCTGGTAGTGTCTCCTCACCCCATCAGTCATCTTCTTCAGCACTGGTAAAACCTAGTGAATCTACATTTTCAGCTGACCGTCCTTTCATGCCTTGTTCTGTGAGCTCTACGGCGTCAACGGCTCCTTCAGTTTCCACTCCAATCATCAGCCCCGATAATCGCGCTTCTCCCTTGATGTGGTCTCTTGAACAAGCCGAAGCCTATTGCGCTGCCCTTCAGGTGGGTCGATGGATTCATTCTTTCGTAATGGCTTATGCATCAGATCGCCCTGAGCTCAAACGCTCAATGGGCTGAGTTAAACAAAGACCCCCAACTCGTCGCGGCACTCGCGCAACTACTTAACTCTCTAGCTGATTTCACTGAAATCTTTCTGAAGCGGTTATTGAGTTCGGAAGGCGCTTCATCAAATCATGTTTCAAAGCCTCTTGAATCAGCGATGCGTCAAACGCGTCAACCACTCAAACACGATAATTCAAATCTCACTTCATCAGACAGCTCTTCACTATCTTCCGAGGTCAACGCTCTCATGTCGCTGCTTCGTACGTTTCAATATCGACAACTGCCAAAATGTCTAAAATATCCAATTTCCTTATATGTCTCATTTCTTCCGTCTCAGATCCGTCGAATCCCGACATTCCTTCAACAGGTCTTCGTAATCGACGACCTCGTGAGGAAGATGACACTTCTCTGAATCCCAAACGTCGACGACACGAATTGAGTCCATTCTCAGGATCTGGAACCCCTCCTCCCCACCCCTCTGTACAACATCAACTCCCCGGTCTACGATCTGTTGATAGACAAAGGGCGCAAGCAAAGGACCATGAGACGGCGCTGTCGCCTTCATCTGATGGAGTGCATGACTTTCTAGCAGATTTGATCAAGCAATTGAGCGGCACAGTCACGCAACCAACAACCCCTTCGCTCAATAACTTTTCATCAGATAGTGCTTTTCATGACAATCCATCAAGTATCAAGATGGAACCTCCAACGTTAATTCTCTCATCAGAGTCCCCAACGTCTCCCAGTGAACCTCCAAGTGGATCTTCGCAACCTTTTAACATTCTTGACGACTTGATTCAAGCGTTGGCTCGTGAAGAAAACATGGCGATCTTGCCAAACTCGAATCATTCATCGACATTCGATCCTCCGCTGTCTCCCTCAAGTAAGTCCCAATTCTGGCGAATTTAGTCCAGACGGTCTCGCAGGCAGCGGAACAAGTTCATCCGATCGTCGGTCCAAGGGAACTCCAACGACACCCAACGCCCAAAGTCAGGGGACGTCAAAAACAGACGGCATTAAGGGAGTCTATTGGTAAGACAATCTTCTTGGATCTCTCTGATGCTTTGATTTCAACAGGTCTCCAGCTTCTAACGCGTGGTTTGCTCAATGGTAATTCCTGATAGTCCATGCTTTCATCGAGCTCAGTATTTTTAACAGGTATGATTCAGAGAGTAAAAAGCAAGTTCATCGGTCATTTCAAGCAAGTAGACATGGATTCGATCGTGCAAAAGAACTTGCAATTGAGGCTAGAGTGGAAGCGATCAACAGTGGAGTGGCTTCGGTGGGAAAGAAAGCGAAATCTGGCGTTTGTGGAATATCCTGGCACGCTGCTCACAATTCATGGAGAGCCACGTTCAAATATCAGGACCCCTTTACTGGCACTTCTAGACTTTATCAGCGGTCTTTTAGCATCAATGCTTACGGCGCCGAGCAAGCGCTGAAAATGGCGATTGAATGGCGGGAGGGACAGGAAAAGGCTGCAAGAGACGCGAATAAAGCCGTTGCTGCCGCAGATGCATTGATTGGCCCGGGAAAGCTCACATCATCAACTGAATTGAAACCGGGCCTTGGACAAATGCTGCCGTATCCGAGAAGGCCACAGATTGTCAAGTCGGAACCTCAGTCCTCTGAGAAAGAGTCTAGTTCTCAGCCAGTAAAGCAGTTGATTGCCCTGTCTCAGTCAGTGCTTCAGTCCCCACAAACTCAAACCGGATGTTCGCTGTAGTTTCAAATCTTGATGCAGAAGGGAAAAACGACCAGAATATACTCCTTGTGGGGTGGATTCTGTTGCTGACTGCATCAGCTATTCATCACTATTTTTTCTCAACCACAAGCTGGTTCGGAATGTCTTTCATCTTCTCTTCCTATTGTGCACTCAACTATTTTTCTCGACGCCCTCCTGTATGATGCTTCATTTCGTATTTTATTATCCACCTTCCACGGCATCTAGTACTCGGTATGTTTAGTGGAAGATTGTCTCATTGTGTACCTTTGTATTGTATCTGTGTTTCTTGCGGATCAAAGCGCTATGCTCTACGTGGCTGGTCTATTGAAATTTTACAACTTTCCAGTCAATTCGCTGTCGTTCGTGGTTTTGTTTGGCGCGCTTGTCCGGTCCTTGTAGTCAGACGTTTGTCTGGCAAATTGCTTTTTCGGGCAGCGCGCTTCATTCGAATGGACGGCTGTCTGTGCTGTAGATTCTCGTCTGTAGTTTACTGTTTACTCCTTGTGTGTATTCTAACCTTGGAATAGATATTCATAATTAAACTATTTCTTCATATTAAGAAGTTCATGCGGGACAACATTGTATACCCGAAGTTGCAGTAGTGGCAACTTCCTTTTCTTTTTTTTGGATGCGACTCATTTTTAGTGAGAAGCATCCTTTTTTTCTCTTTTTTACCGATTTTTGCCAGTTCTGTGACAAACATGTTCCTGAGTGTACACAATAATATCTAAACTGGTTCTTTACTGTTGTATGGTTAGAAGTGAAGTTCTCTTGGCCCTCGACGGATACAGATACACGATAATCAATGACTACTAACGAGTTGTTGAGCTTGTGTAATTTTTAAACACAGTTCTTACAGTGTCGCTGTAGCCTCCGGAAACTGACTCGCCAAGAGCCAGCCACCAGTCTTCTCGTTCGCTGATGATGTGCACGCAGCCGCTGGAACTATATGCGCTAAAAGAGAACAAGAGCTCACCCTTCGATGTGGTTGTTTCATAGGCAACAGTTTTGACAACATCGGGGGGAGCCATTTTCGTTCCCGTTGCATGTAGAAATCACCGCTTTGGGACAGAGACGTCGAACTTCCTCCAAAAACTCATGCGGGACAACGTGCATGCTCATGGGATGATCCTAAGTGTACACAAGATCTAAACTGGTTCTTTGTTGTTGATGGATTGCATTGCTAAAAAGTAACACCGGCCTCTTTCAACAACTCGTCAAGGGAGCCAGATGATTTGGCTGCAACCTGGAATACACCAAGAGACTTCACTTCTACCAACAAACTTCTTACAGTATCATCGCCACCTCCGAAAAACTTTCCGCCGAAGAAAACGCGGGGTACACTTCTACCGCCAGTCTTCTGGTTCAAGTAGTCCTGGATGGCACTGGCGTCGTCGCGTCGTACAAGGTCAATGATATTCTGTGAACGACACCCGTGTGGGAATCGGAATCAGAGAGTCGCACCTTTTGATCCTCTGGCACATGGTTAACAGCCGAAATTGCCTTCAAACAATATGGGCAGCCGCTAAGAGCACATAAGATGAACCGGATGAGAGAATTAGAGCTTACGTCTTGGAAAAGATGACCACTGGTTTTGATGTTATTGCTTCATCAACGAAGGTTTTAACAGCATCAGGAATATCTGGGGCTGGTCTACAACGCGCCATTATGTTTTTTAAAAAGCTCATAATGTGGTTCAGGACAGTTCGGTTTGCCTGATGCGAGTTGTATGCGGATATCAAGCTCTCATTTTGGGACAGAGACGTTTGTCGAGTTTCCGAAATCCCGTCTCTATCAAAACTGAACTCTTAACAGAACAGCGGATTTCTGGCGAGCAACCGGAATGGAGTGCAGCAATGGAACGCAGGATTGCCAGACGAGCAAAACAAAGGGAAACTCGGTGGTCAAACGCGATTTCCCCCGCTGGGCTTCTACCTGACATATCGACTGCAATTCAATCCATCAAGATTCCAAACATTCAACTCATAGTGAAAGAAGACAACGCCGAAAATTATCGAGCACTATCAGCAGCAGCAATTTACCCGAGAAAGGTTGATCAACAGAACGCAGATGCACGTCTATGTGACACACTTCGTGATACACATCAGCGATTCCACAAGTATCTCCGAGTCTCTCTCACAGATAGATGCAATTTTCGGTGTCAGGTGAGTATGTCCGTATTTTTCTTGAAAGCCTCCTTTTTGTTCTGATCAGTATTGTATGCCTTCGGGTGATATCGATTTCTCTCCCAATTTGATGACTCCAGAAGAGGTACACTCGGACTGTGCGTAAGACCTTGCGTCTCGACTCTTTCAAATCCTTCCACTAATTCTCCGCAGATCAAGGTCTTAGTTCGATTATTCGTGCAACTTGGAGTTAACAAAGTCCGTCTCACTGGGGGAGAAGTGAGTTCACCATCATTGATACAGACGGCCTCATGTTTTCTATTAGCCAACTTTTCGACGGGAGTTTCCTGAAATCGTATCAACTGCAATTGACCCCAACGCGAATGTCAACGTCTATGCAATGACAACAAATGCAGCTTTGATCAATCGGTACATCGACGTCGTTCGCGACTCTCAGGTTAATCAAGTCACACTAAGGTTCGTGATAGCGTCTTACTGCTCACGGGATTTTTGTGCTCAGCTTGGACTCTTTATCGCCCGCAACATTCGAACTCATCACCCAACGTCAAGGCTTGAAAGCAGTACTCGACGTACGTAATACTTGACCTACAACAATTCCTTCTCTTCCCTCCAGGCGATGCTTCTGCTGATTGAGAAAGATTTTTGTTTGGTTAAAGTGAATTGTGTTGTGATGCGTGGTATCAACGACCAGGTTTGTACATTTCGAGGTGGACCGATCAATTTCCCACAAACCCGCAGGAAATCATCAACTTCATCAAACTGACGGAGAGATTGCCAATTCATGTTCGTTTTATTGAGTTCATGCCTTTTGATAGAAACAGTAAGTTCCCTTTCGTCGGTTTAAGATGAAACTCATTTGGTCAGGATGGAGCCCAAACATCGTTGTCTCGAAATCCGAAATTCTCCAGCAAGTCAAATCCTACTTTGGGGATTCCATGAAGCCGTTGCGACGTGATTTAGAAGCAGACGTTTCAGAGGCAAGTCGCTGAGAGATTTCACTTTCACGCGTTGATTCCATTCAGGTTTTCTTCATTGATGGAAGCCTTGGGTGCTTCGGAGTCATTTCCCCGGTGTCCGACATATTCTGTAGAAAGTGTGACCGCATAAGGTACAAGCAATCATCCGCCGCGTGCTGACGCTATTGTTCGCTGTAGAGTCAATTCCGACGGCACTTTAAAGAATTGCCTTTTCAGCAGCAGCGAATCTCAATCCCTTCGTCCTTTCCTTCAAAGTCATGATTATGAGAAATTAATCGACATCATTTCAAATGTTGTTGGGAAAAAGGAAGAAAAACTTGGAGGTGAATCTTCCAAAATATCAGAGGCCTTCCCTGAGTTGTTGCCGTCATGTTTTAGGGGCCGCGTCTGCCGAAGAGCTCTACCAGCGCGCTCATCTAAACCGCCCGATGACGCGCATTGGAGGTTGAGTGTGATCTTTTTTGCAAAATCAATTTGTACCTATCATCATCATTCTAAACGCCTCTGCTTGGGTGCGGGACCCTTAATCGCTTCATGAAGTCTCATGTATCCACACGTGCAGAGTTTTAATGCACATCTAGGACACTTTGACTTTGTTTGGACCAGTTTCTCATCATCCCCCATCTGACGAAACATAATGAATGAGGAATAGATTCGATTCTGCCTTCAGCGCACCTCGGGTGTGTAGTCAAGAACAGGACGAGGCTGCGTATCCTTGTAGGCGTTGGAGACAAAGATTGGTTCGGCTTCTGCTCTTTTTGCGTAAGCTCTCAAAGCTTCAACAGGATCCTCGTCTGCAACAATACCCATTAAACAAACAAGCATTATGTTGGGATTCTCACCTCGAGTCGAGGAGACATTGATATTTCCCATAAGATGGGACGTTAACGATCCGTGACTGGCACGACCTCCGACTCCTTCTGGAGGCCTCGTGGGAATGATTGTCTTCTGCGGACGCTCAGTGGGTTTATCTTGTTCTCTTAGACGGACTCTGAGAAAAAGCACAGTCACACAGTTAACAACACCATCCCTCTGCAATAATCATAATTTCTTACCGTCGGATTCCACCCTCTCGCGTCTGTCGGATCCCTTGAGGCAAAGCATCCATCGTGAAGATTGGTTCATTGAAGGTTAGAAGATTTTCTTCTTCTTTCCGCCGTTTCGATACCGACTTTCCGACAAATAGCAACGCTCCTACAAAAACACGATTTTCGGATTGGATTCATCTCACTCTTTACCTTTTGTGGAATGGTCGGGATCGTAGAGCAGCCGCACTGTCCCATCAGTACATCCTAAAATCAACTGGTTCAAAGACTCTGGCCATAAAATTCGAGAGATTGCGAAAACGCGTTCACGAGCAGCGCCTTCCACCTTTTTTGCCTCTGATACAATTGGGATCGAGGTCACTCGCTCGAAAGTCGATGCATTGAAGATCTAAGAAAAATATCAGAATATGAACGCGGCGAGTTTGGATAACAAGTTCTCTATAATAGCGCATTTCTCTTACTTCGAGCTTGGAGGGATTTCCAGTTTCAACTTGAACACCCGTAGCGATCATTGTTTGATCTGGCGAAATACAAACATCCAATTCTGAAAGGTCACTTTCGAGATTCTGCCAAACATGGAGTGGTTCCTTGAACTTGCGGATGTCCCAAACTGAGAGAAAAGAAGAAGTAGATTCAATCAAGATTGAGGACCGTACGCTTCATCGTTGAATCTTTAGCTCGAGAAACGATTTTGCAATCATCATAAAAAACAGTGATTCCGCTGACTTCAGCATCATGAGCACCCCGAACGATCTGGACAGATAATTGTTATTTTGAGAAGCAATATCTCTCATGCAATACCTTATCTGGCTTGCAGTAGAACTTTTTCTCATTCCACAGTTGGAGAGAACCATCACCGCATCCTCCAATAATAAACTTTGCTGCACACGGGGACCATTTAGCGCATGTCACATGACATTGCCCTGCGATATTGAGATTCCGCTTATCCACAGCCTATCGAAGCAACTAACGGATTATATTCCCTGCCAACATATCCTACTTTCAAGACGTGAAGGTGCGCTAAGGCTTCGTCTATCCCGTATGGCTTGGACGTGATGTCGAAAATCCGAACCGTTGCATCTTGGGAGGCTGTGATGAATTTTTCTTTATCGTACGGATGCCATTGACAATCCAGAATTCCGTGGGTGTGACCTTTTGTATTTGCCAAGTCACGAACATACATGTCACCTTTCACAGTCGCCTATAGAAAGAAGGGGAATGATGAACAACAGATGCCAGATAGGAAATCTATATCGCAGCAGACCTGAATTCGATTTCCGTCGACGTCATAAATGCGAGCTACTGCATCCCCATTAGCACATACGAAATGCGAACCTGTAGGGGAATAGGACAGAGCGCGGATTCCATGTCCTGCTATTGGGACAAAACGGCGGAACGATCCAGCATGAGCAACCATTCCGTTAAAGTCCCAAAGTCGGACCTTGAAGAAGGAACAGATCGGTAGAGTAGTCTACTATCAATTTCATACCTCCGCGTCATAACCCCCCGTTGCTAAACGAGATCCCTTTTGATTGATTGCTAACGCCGTGACGGAACGTTCATGGGCGGCTAATGAAGTTGCTTTCGCACTCGGAACAAAGTAGTCCGGAAGTGGAAGGGACTCCTCGTTCTCATCGTCCTTCCTTCTCCAATCGAGTTTTTCCCACTCAAGAGTCGCTGAGCTTTTACCGACTTCTGGTTTTGCTAATTTTGGTGCTTTTGAAGGTTGAATGAGTTTTTGAAGTTCCAAACTCACGCGTTCTTCAGCAGATTCGTCTTCCTCCTCCTCGTCATCGATCCTCTGAAAATAACAGTTCAATATCAATTTATCAATTATCTTTTACTCACAATCCTTAAATTGACTTTGTCTTTCGTTTTTCCAAAAGTCAGCGGGAATCCTAACGTTCCCATGTTGCTTGAATTGTTCGTTTTTCCATCCTTTTCTTCCTCTCTTCCAATCTTCTCAGAATCATCACCGCTATCCATCTTCATACACAATTCACGATAGGAGTGCTCTCGACCATGTAGAAACCCACAATACTCTCCGTACTCATTTCCTCATCATGGTCCTGATGGGTCCAGACATTTTCAGTACGGTCCTGGTACCATCTGCCCTCTCATACAGTGTTTGTATATGCGGATCTCACATATCGTTGAGGGGCTAACAAGGTGATGTGGGGCGTTGTTCATCATTCCTATTTCCATTACTTTTCGTCTATCTTTCGCGTGGGTGTTTCTTTGCCATTTCAATGCATCGTACCGCTTCGACGACATCCACTACCGGGATTTCCGGCCCGTCAGCCTCTTCCCCATCAGCTCAGCCACTCACTCACAACATTTTCTCTTCCTCATCCACCCGCGGGTCCCGGCAATCCACTCACCCCAATTCCTCCCCAACATTCTCTAACACGTTTCCTTCTTCCGCTTCCCAACTTAGACCGTCGGATCCTTCTTCTGTCCCAACTGCAACAACTCAGTCCATTACCAATGCCAAGCCTTCCCAAGCCACCAATTTTCCAGCAGTGGACTCCCTGAATGACCTTTTCCACTCAGATTCCTTTCCCCCTAATACTCGTAATTATCGTTCCGCGCTTCGGAGACGTTCAGTGACTGACGCTACCCTCGGAATTGGTCAGAGTTCTAGCAGTGGAGAGCCTGTTAATTCTCCGACAACCTTGGACAACAACCCCCAAACAAATGATACGACTGCAGTCAACAGCGCTCTTCTACCGGATAGCACAACGTCTTACGTTGCTCAGCCGTATTCCAGTTATGGTGCTCCATACGGCTCTGGATATGGATACGGAGGATACAGTGGATTCGGGTTTGGCGGGCGGTCTTCTTATGGATACGGTGGTATGTGGTCGACTTATTGAATGGTTGTATATTGTGGTTTATTTTTAGGGTATGACGATGGTTCGCTCTTCTCTCAATCTGTGGACACTCTTTCACGGTTTTCTCAATTGCTGGATATGAACACGTGGTTCTTTGATCAAATTTGTGACGCATTTGTCGGAATAGCAACGCGGGCACAAGCTATTCGGTTGGGACTCGCTTGGCTCCCCCATCATCTAGCGCTGGCGAGACACTCAGCCATGGATCAGCTTCTAACGATTTTGCATCGGATCGACGTTCTTGCTCCCCCCGCACTCCCGCAACTCTCGCGTTTGCCCGAAGACCTTGACATACGAAATGTATGGTTAGGACACTCCGCTCGCTCCATTCCCCAGCGCATTGACACCAACAGTTCGCTTGCCAGTCTGTTTCCAACTCGCACGGTGACAAACTCGCACGAATCAGGGGACGCACAAGGTCAATTGTCATTTTAGAGTGTCTTCTAAATCTTCTCTCTTGCAGATGATGCTAGAATTGACAACCAGGTGCTATCGATTTATCGTGAACTTCCGCATCGCGTATGGGCCGGACATTTTCAAGATGCAGTGAAACGGCTCAGGTGAGTTAAACCTCAACAAACCCATTGTGATATATACTTCCTCTCATTCGATACTTTCTCTCATTCGATACTTTCTCTTGTTCGATACTTTCTCTTGTTCGATACTTTCTCTTATTCGATACGATGATGATTTCGACAGGTTATCAATATCTCTTTGCATCGGATTTCTTATTTTGGGATTGTGGAGGCTTTTTCTCTTCTGGCGAAGGCGTCGACGTCGCGCTCGATCAAGAACTATTTTATGGGACACATTCTTTGGATCTTCTAATCAAGTGTATCGTCGACCCAACACAAGTCGAAGCAGCCGTTTCATGTCCGCCCTATGAAGCATCAGCTCTTCTTTTCTGTATCTTCCCTTAACACCGTTTTGGCGTAGTTTTGGTTTTCTCTGTGACTAGTCACGATTCTTCCCGGGTTAATGGTCGTCGGAAGGTGATATCCCAATGGCAAGCTCATTCCTTGGGGCTTTCACGTCTCTTTTATCGGGCAAAGCATGGAGTGACTTGCCTGCCTCTTTCGGTTATAGTATAGGCGATAAGGTCTCACTCCCATATGGATCTGTTTTTCAGTTGTTTGATGGAATTAATTCATCTGACAAGTGGGTTGCAGCGTATAGACACACCAGGAAACTGTTCGTCTCTCTTTCGTCAGGTCCAAAGTCTCCATTTTCATTTTTGATAAGAAGTCTTCACTTCTACCTCCTGTTACAGCGTAAGTCCTTTTCTCTCGAGTTCTCTTCGACTCATTCGAGCTTCCATCAGAGCAGCGTATTTGAATTTTGCTCGCAACTGTTTGAAAAATATTCGAACGATTCGTCATCCTTATATTCTTCGCACTCTAGAGGTCAGTCTTCTATTTGGAGAACCAGGCAGTCCCGATATTGAATATCATTCATTATACAGGGTGTTGAAGTTGGTAGCGGGGTCTATATTGTTACTGAATACGTGAGGCCTTTGGTGTCATCAGGTAGTATTTTCTCATCCTCCAAATCTTGCTGCTGACATCCCCACTTGTTCAGATATCCCATCCGAACCAATTTGGGGCATTTTTCAAATAGCGTCCGCAGTGGAGTTCTTGAATGCTGATGCGAAGTCTGTTCACGGACTCATTTGCCCTTTCAGCGTCTATGTAACAGTGGAAGACGGTACTGTAGCTTCCGTTTTCCGTCCTTATCGCTCCTTTCAGCCCATTGGAGACTCGGGGGTTTCGATCTTATTCGCCCTGTTGCAAGTTTGGGATCAACACTTCCGTATGAAATGCGATCTTCAATCCTAGAGCATCCCCTCAAGGGATCTGGTTATTCTCCTCCGCTGGATGATTTGACTCCATTTGGTCTCGATAGGTGCGTTCGATTAGATGGTTAAGGATTTGCTAAAGGGAGATTGTCCAGGTGGGGATTGGTTTCCTTGATTTCGTGGGTGTATGGCTCATTAAAGCTTATCGGAGATCAACGGCTCCATCTCTCATTATCCCCAGAAGAGAATCGCTCCAGCGTGCCATCAGTAGCGCGTGAATTTTGCAATGTGTGTCACATGAAACTCGATCGGCTTTAATTGATCTTTGTTTCAGGAATTATTGAGAGCGTCACGGACAACGACGGAAGCATTGAACTTCAAGACGATTGTCGTAACAAATCCGTTCTTTGCGGACAGTGCTCTCCTAAAGGTAATGCATTTTTTCGACCAGATCAACTTGAAAGGAAATTGGGAAAAGGAAAGTTTTTTCACGACTCTCCCTGAAGTGTTGACGACGATTCCTGGAGAAATTCAGGTCCGCGATTTCATCCATATTGTCGCGTCTGATGGTTGTCTTGTAGTATCTGCAAATTCTGCCACAACTCACACGCCAGGTGAGTCAAAAGATGAATGTGCAGGCTTGACCACATCGCATGATCAGCTGGATTTCTATGGGCATCCGGGGCTTCTTCTTCAAAGCATTTTGTTGATTGGAGAGACTCTCATGAGGGGGAGCTTTCCAACAAAGGAGGAAATTTACAAGGCACGCGTTATTCCAGTTCTTATGAAGCTATTGAAGTGCCCTGATAGAGCTGTTCGGTACGTGTTGGTATTGGGGTTGACCTAAAATGTCTCCTGTCCAGATTTTCACTTCTTCAACAATTGCCGTCTTTTGATTCAATGCTGACTGCCAACGATGTTGAAGAAATATTTGATTCATTGTGCTTGGGATTTACTGATTCGTCCACTATATTGAGGCAAGCAGTTGGTGTAGAT
>NW_026578472.1:0-20760 GCF_029603195.1 Condylostylus longicornis
ATTAAATTACATTTTTTATTTTTAAAATTATTTTTTTTATTTTTATTTATTAAATTACATTTTTTATTTTTAAAATCATTTTTTTTATTTTTATTTATTAAATTACATTTTTTTATTTTTAAAATTATTTTTTTAATTTTTATTTATTAAATTACATTTTTTATTTTTAAAATTATTTTTTTCATTTTTTATTTATTAAATTACATTTTTTATTTTTAAAATTATTTTTTTAATTTTTATTTATTAAATTACATTTTTTATTTTTAAAATCATTTTTTTTATTTTTATTTATTAAATTACATTTTTTATTTTTAAAATTATTTTTTTAATTTTTATTTATTAAATTACATTTTTTATTTTTAAAATTATTTTTTTAATTTTTATTTATTAAATTACATTTTTTATTTTTAAAATCATTTTTTTTATTTTTATTTATTAAATTACATTTTTTATTTTTAAAATTATTTTTTTTATTTTTATTTATTAAATTACATTTTTTATTTTTAAAATCATTTTTTTAATTTTTATTTATTAAATTACATTTTTTATTTTTAAAATTATTTTTTTTATTTTTATTTATTAAATTACATTTTTTATTTTTAAAATCATTTTTTTTATTTTTATTTATTAAATTACATTTTTTATTTTTAAAATTATTTTTTTTATTTTTAAAATTATTTTTTTTATTTTTAAAATTATTTTTTTTATTTTTATTTATTAAATTACATTTTTTATTTTTAAAATTATTTTTTTTATTTTTATTTATTAAATTACATTTTTTATTTTTAAAATTATTTTTTTTATTTTTATTTATTAAATTACATTTTTTATTTTTAAAATTATTTTTTTTATTTTTATTTATTAAATTACATTTTTTTATTTTTAAAATTATTTTTTTAATTTTTATTTATTAAATTACATTTTTTATTTTTAAAATCATTTTTTTTATTTTTATTTATTAAATTACATTTTTTATTTTTAAAATTATTTTTTTTTATTTTTATTTATTAAATTACATTTTTTATTTTTAAAATCATTTTTTTAATTTTTATTTATTAAATTACATTTTTTATTTTTAAAATTATTTTTTTTATTTTTATTTATTAAATTACATTTTTTATTTTTAAAATTATTTTTTTAATTTTTATTTATTAAATTACATTTTTTATTTTTAAAATCATTTTTTTTATTTTTATTTATTAAATTACATTTTTTATTTTTAAAATTATTTTTTTTATTTTTATTTATTAAATTACATTTTTTATTTTTAAAATTATTTTTTTTATTTTTATTTATTAAATTACATTTTTTATTTTTAAAATTATTTTTTTAATTTTTATTTATTAAATTACATTTTTTATTTTTAAAATCATTTTTTTTATTTTTATTTATTAAATTACATTTTTTATTTTTAAAATTATTTTTTTTATTTTTAAAATTATTTTTTTATTTTTAAAATTATTTTTTTTATTTTTATTTATTAAATTACATTTTTTATTTTTAAAAATTATTTTTTTTATTTTTATTTATTAAATTACATTTTTTATTTTTAAAATCATTTTTTTTAATTTTTATTTATTAAATTACATTTTTTATTTTAAAATTATTTTTTAATTTTATTTATTAAATTACATTTTTTATTTTTAAAATCATTTTTTTTATTTTTATTTATTAAATTACATTTTTTATTTTTAAAATTATTTTTTTAATTTTTATTTATTAAATTACATTTTTTATTTTTAAAATTATTTTTTTAATTTTTATTTATTAAATTACATTTTTTATTTTTAAAATTATTTTTTTTATTTTTAAAATTATTTTTTTTATTTTTAAAATTATTTTTTTTATTTTTATTTATTAAATTACATTTTTTATTTTTAAAAATTATTTTTTTTATTTTTATTTATTAAATTACATTTTTTATTTTTAAAATCATTTTTTTAATTTTTATTTATTAAATTACATTTTTTATTTTTAAAATCATTTTTTTTATTTTTATTTATTAAATTACATTTTTTATTTTTAAAATTATTTTTTTTATTTTTTATTTATTAAATTACATTTTTTATTTTTAAAATCATTTTTTTTAATTTTTATTTATTAAATTACATTTTTTATTTTTAAAATTATTTTTTTTATTTTTATTTATTAAATTACATTTTTTATTTTTAAAATTATTTTTTTAATTTTTATTTATTAAATTACATTTTTTATTTTTAAAATTATTTTTTCAATTTTTATTTATTAAATTACATTTTTTATTTTTAAAATTATTTTTTTAATTTTTATTTATTAAATTACATTTTTTATTTTTAAAATCATTTTTTTTATTTTTATTTATTAAATTACATTTTTTATTTTTAAAATTATTTTTTTAATTTTTATTTATTAAATTACATTTTTTATTTTTAAAATTATTTTTTTAATTTTTATTTATTAAATTACATTTTTTATTTTTAAAATTATTTTTTTATTTTTAAAAATTATTTTTTTTATTTTTAAAAATTATTTTTTTTATTTTTATTTATTAAATTACATTTTTTATTTTTAAAATTATTTTTTTTATTTTTATTTATTAAATTACATTTTTTATTTTTAAAATTATTTTTTTAATTTTTATTTATTAAATTACATTTTTTATTTTTTAAAATTATTTTTTTAATTTTTATTTATTAAATTACATTTTTTATTTTTAAAATTATTTTTTTTATTTTTAAAATTATTTTTTTTATTTTTAAAATTATTTTTTTTATTTTTATTTATTAAATTACATTTTTTATTTTTAAAATTATTTTTTTTATTTTTATTTATTAAATTACATTTTTTATTTTTAAAATCATTTTTTTAATTTTTATTTATTAAATTACATTTTTTATTTTTAAAATCATTTTTTTTATTTTTATTTATTAAATTACATTTTTTATTTTTAAAATTATTTTTTTTAATTTTTATTTATTAAATTACATTTTTTATTTTTAAAATTATTTTTTTTAATTTTTATTTATTAAATTACATTTTTTATTTTTAAAATTATTTTTTTTATTTTTAAAATTATTTTTTTTATTTTTAAAATTATTTTTTTTATTTTTATTTATTAAATTACATTTTTTATTTTTAAAATTATTTTTTTTATTTTTATTTATTAAATTACATTTTTTATTTTTAAAATCATTTTTTTAATTTTTATTTATTAAATTACATTTTTTATTTTTAAAATCATTTTTTTTATTTTTATTTATTAAATTACATTTTTTATTTTTAAAATTATTTTTTTTATTTTTATTTATTAAATTACATTTTTTATTTTTAAAATCATTTTTTTAATTTTTATTTATTAAATTACATTTTTTATTTTTAAAATTATTTTTTTTATTTTTATTTATTAAATTACATTTTTTATTTTTAAAATTATTTTTTTTAATTTTTATTTATTAAATTACATTTTTTATTTTTAAAATTATTTTTTCAATTTTTATTTATTAAATTACATTTTTTATTTTTAAAATTATTTTTTTTATTTTTTATTTATTAAATTACATTTTTTATTTTTAAAATCATTTTTTTAATTTTTATTTATTAAATTACATTTTTTATTTTTAAAATTATTTTTTTAATTTTTATTTATTAAATTACATTTTTTATTTTTAAAATCATTTTTTTTATTTTTTATTTATTAAATTACATTTTTTATTTTTAAAATTATTTTTTTAATTTTTATTTATTAAATTACATTTTTTATTTTTAAAATTATTTTTTTAATTTTTATTTATTAAAATTACATTTTTTATTTTTAAAATTATTTTTTTTATTTTTAAAATTATTTTTTTTATTTTTAAAATTATTTTTTTTATTTTTATTTATTAAATTACATTTTTTATTTTTAAAATTATTTTTTTTATTTTTATTTATTAAATTACATTTTTTATTTTTAAAATCATTTTTTTTAATTTTTATTTATTAAATTACATTTTTTATTTTTAAAATCATTTTTTTTATTTTTATTTATTAAATTACATTTTTTATTTTTAAAATTATTTTTTTTATTTTTATTTATTAAATTACATTTTTTATTTTTAAAATTATTTTTTTTATTTTTATTTATTAAATTACATTTTTTATTTTTAAAATCATTTTTTTAATTTTTATTTATTAAATTACATTTTTTATTTTTAAAATTATTTTTTTAATTTTTATTTATTAAATTACATTTTTTATTTTTAAAATTATTTTTTTTATTTTTAAAATTATTTTTTTTATTTTTAAAATTATTTTTTTTATTTTTATTTATTAAATTACATTTTTTATTTTTAAAATTATTTTTTTTATTTTTATTTATTAAATTACATTTTTTATTTTTAAAATCATTTTTTTTATTTTTATTTATTAAATTACATTTTTTATTTTTAAAATTATTTTTTTAATTTTTATTTATTAAATTACATTTTTTATTTTTAAAATTATTTTTTTAATTTTTATTTATTAAATTACATTTTTTATTTTTAAAATCATTTTTTTTATTTTTATTTATTAAATTACATTTTTTATTTTTAAAATTATTTTTTTAATTTTTATTTATTAAATTACATTTTTTATTTTTAAAATTATTTTTTCAATTTTTATTTATTAAATTACATTTTTTATTTTTAAAATCATTTTTTTTATTTTTATTTATTAAATTACATTTTTTATTTTTAAAATTATTTTTTTAATTTTTATTTATTAAATTACATTTTTTATTTTTAAAATTATTTTTTTTATTTTTAAAATTATTTTTTTTATTTTTAAAATTATTTTTTTTATTTTTATTTATTAAATTACATTTTTTATTTTTAAAATCATTTTTTTTATTTTTATTTATTAAATTACATTTTTTATTTTTAAAATCATTTTTTTAATTTTTATTTATTAAATTACATTTTTTATTTTTAAAATTATTTTTTTTATTTTTATTTATTAAATTACATTTTTTATTTTTAAAATTATTTTTTTTATTTTTATTTATTAAATTACATTTTTTATTTTTAAAATCATTTTTTTTATTTTTAAAATTATTTTTTTTATTTTTATTTATTAAATTACATTTTTTATTTTTAAAATTATTTTTTTTATTTTTATTTATTAAATTACATTTTTTATTTTTAAAATTATTTTTTTTATTTTTATTTATTAAATTACATTTTTTATTTTTAAAATTATTTTTTTTATTTTTATTTATTAAATTACATTTTTTATTTTTAAAATTATTTTTTTTATTTTTATTTATTAAATTACATTTTTTATTTTTAAAATCATTTTTTTAATTTTTATTTATTAAATTACATTTTTTATTTTTAAAATTATTTTTTTAATTTTTATTTATTAAATTACATTTTTTATTTTTAAAATTATTTTTTTTATTTTTATTTATTAAATTACATTTTTTATTTTTAAAATTATTTTTTTTATTTTTATTTATTAAATTACATTTTTTATTTTTAAAATCATTTTTTTTATTTTTATTTATTAAATTACATTTTTTATTTTTAAAATCATTTTTTTTATTTTTAAAATTATTTTTTTTATTTTTATTTATTAAATTACATTTTTTATTTTTAAAATTATTTTTTTTATTTTTATTTATTAAATTACATTTTTTATTTTTAAAATTATTTTTTTTATTTTTATTTATTAAATTACATTTTTTATTTTTAAAATCATTTTTTTTATTTTTATTTATTAAATTACATTTTTTATTTTTAAAATTATTTTTTTTATTTTTATTTATTAAATTACATTTTTTATTTTTAAAATCATTTTTTTTATTTTTAAAATTATTTTTTTTATTTTTAAAATTATTTTTTTTATTTTTATTTATTAAATTACATTTTTTATTTTTAAAATTATTTTTTTTATTTTTATTTATTAAATTACATTTTTTATTTTTAAAATCATTTTTTTAATTTTTATTTATTAAATTACATTTTTTATTTTTAAAATTATTTTTTTAATTTTTATTTATTAAATTACATTTTTTATTTTTAAAATTATTTTTTTTATTTTTATTTATTAAATTACATTTTTTATTTTTAAAATTATTTTTTTTATTTTTATTTATTAAATTACATTTTTTATTTTTAAAATTATTTTTTTTATTTTTATTTATTAAATTACATTTTTTATTTTTAAAATTATTTTTTTAATTTTTATTTATTAAATTACATTTTTTATTTTTAAAATTATTTTTTCAATTTTTATTTATTAAATTACATTTTTTATTTTTAAAATTATTTTTTTTATTTTTATTTATTAAATTACATTTTTTATTTTTAAAATCATTTTTTTAATTTTTATTTATTAAATTACATTTTTTATTTTTAAAATTATTTTTTTTATTTTTATTTATTAAATTACATTTTTTATTTTTAAAATTATTTTTTTAATTTTTATTTATTAAATTACATTTTTTATTTTTAAAATTATTTTTTTTATTTTTATTTATTAAATTACATTTTTTATTTTTAAAATCATTTTTTTTATTTTTATTTATTAAATTACATTTTTTATTTTTAAAATTATTTTTTTAATTTTTATTTATTAAATTACATTTTTTATTTTTAAAATTATTTTTTTTATTTTTATTTATTAAATTACATTTTTTATTTTTAAAATTATTTTTTTTATTTTTATTTATTAAATTACATTTTTTATTTTTAAAATTATTTTTTTAATTTTTATTTATTAAATTACATTTTTTATTTTTAAAATTATTTTTTTAATTTTTATTTATTAAATTACATTTTTTATTTTTAAAATTATTTTTTTTATTTTTATTTATTAAATTACATTTTTTATTTTTAAAATCATTTTTTTTATTTTTAAAATTATATTTTTTATTTTTAAAGTTATTTTTTTTATTTTTAAAATTACATTTTTAATTTTTATTTATTAAATTACATTTTTTATTTTTAAAATTAATTTTTTTATTTTTTATTTTTAAAGTTATTTTTTTTATTTTTAAAATTACTTTTTTTATTTTTATTTATTAAATTACATTTTTTATTTTTAAAATCATTTTTTTTATTTTTAAAATTATATTTTTTATTTTTAAAGTTATTTTTTTTATTTTTAAAATTACATTTTTAATTTTTATTTATTAAATTACATTTTTTATTTTTAAAATTATTTTTTTAATTTTTATTTATTAAATTACATTTTTTATTTTTAAAATTATTTTTTTTATTTTTATTTATTAAATTACATTTTTTATTTTTAAAATCATTTTTTTTATTTTTAAAATTATATTTTTTATTTTTAAAGTTATTTTTTTTATTTTTATTTATTAAATTACATTTTTTATTTTTAAAATTATTTTTTTAATTTTTATTTATTAAATTACATTTTTTATTTTTAAAATCATTTTTTTTATTTTTAAAATTATTTTTTTTATTTTTAAAATTATTTTTTTTATTTTTATTTATTAAATTACATTTTTTATTTTTAAAATTATTTTTTCAATTTTTATTTATTAAATTACATTTTTTATTTTTAAAATTATTTTTTTTATTTTTATTTATTAAATTACATTTTTTATTTTTAAAATTATTTTTTTTATTTTTATTTATTAAATTACATTTTTTATTTTTAAAATTATTTTTTTAATTTTTATTTATTAAATTACATTTTTTATTTTTAAAATTATTTTTTTTATTTTTATTTATTAAATTACATTTTTTATTTTTAAAATCATTTTTTTTATTTTTAAAATTATATTTTTTATTTTTAAAGTTATTTTTTTTATTTTTAAAATTACATTTTTAATTTTTATTTATTAAATTACATTTTTTATTTTTAAAATTAATTTTTTTATTTTTTATTTTTAAAGTTATTTTTTTTATTTTTAAAATTACTTTTTTTATTTTTATTTATTAAATTACATTTTTTATTTTTAAAATTACATTTTTTATTTTTAAAATTACATTTTTAATTTTTATTTATTAAATTATATTTTTTATTTTTAAAGTTATTTTTTTTATTTTTAAAATTACTTTTTTTATTTTTATTTATTAAATTACATTTTTTATTTTTAAAATTATTTTTTTTATTTTTATTTATTAAATTACATTTTTTATTTTTAAAATTATTTTTTTAATTTTTATTTATTAAATTACATTTTTTATTTTTAAAATTATTTTTTCAATTTTTATTTATTAAATTACATTTTTTATTTTTAAAATTATTTTTTTTATTTTTATTTATTAAATTACATTTTTTATTTTTAAAATCATTTTTTTAATTTTTATTTATTAAATTACATTTTTTATTTTTAAAATTATTTTTTTAATTTTTATTTATTAAATTACATTTTTTATTTTTAAAATCATTTTTTTTATTTTTATTTATTAAATTACATTTTTTATTTTTAAAATTATTTTTTTAATTTTTATTTATTAAATTACATTTTTTATTTTTAAAATTATTTTTTTAATTTTTATTTATTAAATTACATTTTTTATTTTTAAAATTATTTTTTTTATTTTTAAAATTATTTTTTTTATTTTTAAAATTATTTTTTTTATTTTTATTTATTAAATTACATTTTTTATTTTTAAAATTATTTTTTTTATTTTTATTTATTAAATTACATTTTTTATTTTTAAAATTATTTTTTTAATTTTTATTTATTAAATTACATTTTTTATTTTTAAAATCATTTTTTTTATTTTTATTTATTAAATTACATTTTTTATTTTTAAAATTATTTTTTTTATTTTTATTTATTAAATTACATTTTTTATTTTTAAAATTATTTTTTTTATTTTTATTTATTAAATTACATTTTTTATTTTTAAAATTATTTTTTTAATTTTTATTTATTAAATTACATTTTTTATTTTTAAAATCATTTTTTTTATTTTTATTTATTAAATTACATTTTTTATTTTTAAAATTATTTTTTTTATTTTTAAAATTATTTTTTTTATTTTTAAAATTATTTTTTTTATTTTTATTTATTAAATTACATTTTTTATTTTTAAAATTATTTTTTTTATTTTTATTTATTAAATTACATTTTTTATTTTTAAAATTATTTTTTTAATTTTTATTTATTAAATTACATTTTTTATTTTTAAAATCATTTTTTTTATTTTTATTTATTAAATTACATTTTTTATTTTTAAAATTATTTTTTTAATTTTTATTTATTAAATTACATTTTTTATTTTTAAAATTATTTTTTTAATTTTTATTTATTAAATTACATTTTTTATTTTTAAAATTATTTTTTTTATTTTTAAAATTATTTTTTTTATTTTTAAAATTATTTTTTTTATTTTTATTTATTAAATTACATTTTTTATTTTTAAAATTATTTTTTTTATTTTTATTTATTAAATTACATTTTTTATTTTTAAAATTATTTTTTTAATTTTTATTTATTAAATTACATTTTTTATTTTTAAAATCATTTTTTTTATTTTTATTTATTAAATTACATTTTTTATTTTTAAAATTATTTTTTTTATTTTTATTTATTAAATTACATTTTTTATTTTTAAAATTATTTTTTTTATTTTTATTTATTAAATTACATTTTTTATTTTTAAAATCATTTTTTTAATTTTTATTTATTAAATTACATTTTTTATTTTTAAAATTATTTTTTTAATTTTTATTTATTAAATTACATTTTTTATTTTTAAAATTATTTTTTTTATTTTTATTTATTAAATTACATTTTTTATTTTTAAAATCATTTTTTTTATTTTTATTTATTAAATTACATTTTTTATTTTTAAAATCATTTTTTTAATTTTTATTTATTAAATTACATTTTTTATTTTTAAAATTATTTTTTTTATTTTTATTTATTAAATTACATTTTTTATTTTTAAAATTATTTTTTTTATTTTTATTTATTAAATTACATTTTTTATTTTTAAAATCATTTTTTTTATTTTTAAAATTATTTTTTTTATTTTTATTTATTAAATTACATTTTTTATTTTTAAAATTATTTTTTTTATTTTTATTTATTAAATTACATTTTTTATTTTTAAAATTATTTTTTTTATTTTTATTTATTAAATTACATTTTTTATTTTTAAAATTATTTTTTTTATTTTTATTTATTAAATTACATTTTTTATTTTTAAAATTATTTTTTTTATTTTTATTTATTAAATTACATTTTTTATTTTTAAAATTATTTTTTTAATTTTTATTTATTAAATTACATTTTTTATTTTTAAAATTATTTTTTTTATTTTTATTTATTAAATTACATTTTTTATTTTTAAAATTATTTTTTTTATTTTTATTTATTAAATTACATTTTTTATTTTTAAAATCATTTTTTTTATTTTTATTTATTAAATTACATTTTTTATTTTTAAAATCATTTTTTTTATTTTTAAAATTATTTTTTTTATTTTTATTTATTAAATTACATTTTTTATTTTTAAAATTATTTTTTTTATTTTTATTTATTAAATTACATTTTTTATTTTTAAAATTATTTTTTTTATTTTTATTTATTAAATTACATTTTTTATTTTTAAAATCATTTTTTTTATTTTTATTTATTAAATTACATTTTTTATTTTTAAAATTATTTTTTTTATTTTTATTTATTAAATTACATTTTTTATTTTTAAAATCATTTTTTTTATTTTTAAAATTATTTTTTTTATTTTTAAAATTATTTTTTTTATTTTTATTTATTAAATTACATTTTTTATTTTTAAAATTATTTTTTTTATTTTTATTTATTAAATTACATTTTTTATTTTTAAAATCATTTTTTTAATTTTTATTTATTAAATTACATTTTTTATTTTTAAAATTATTTTTTTAATTTTTATTTATTAAATTACATTTTTTATTTTTAAAATTATTTTTTTTATTTTTATTTATTAAATTACATTTTTTATTTTTAAAATTATTTTTTTTATTTTTATTTATTAAATTACATTTTTTATTTTTAAAATTATTTTTTTTATTTTTATTTATTAAATTACATTTTTTATTTTTAAAATTATTTTTTTAATTTTTATTTATTAAATTACATTTTTTATTTTTAAAATTATTTTTTCAATTTTTATTTATTAAATTACATTTTTTATTTTTAAAATTATTTTTTTTATTTTTATTTATTAAATTACATTTTTTATTTTTAAAATCATTTTTTTTATTTTTATTTATTAAATTACATTTTTTATTTTTAAAATTATTTTTTTAATTTTTATTTATTAAATTACATTTTTTATTTTTAAAATTATTTTTTTTATTTTTATTTATTAAATTACATTTTTTATTTTTAAAATTATTTTTTTTATTTTTATTTATTAAATTACATTTTTTATTTTTAAAATTATTTTTTTAATTTTTATTTATTAAATTACATTTTTTATTTTTAAAATTATTTTTTTAATTTTTATTTATTAAATTACATTTTTTATTTTTAAAATTATTTTTTTTATTTTTATTTATTAAATTACATTTTTTATTTTTAAAATCATTTTTTTTATTTTTAAAATTATATTTTTTATTTTTAAAGTTATTTTTTTTATTTTTAAAATTACATTTTTAATTTTTATTTATTAAATTACATTTTTTATTTTTAAAATCATTTTTTTTATTTTTAAAATTATATTTTTTATTTTTAAAGTTATTTTTTTTATTTTTAAAATTAATTTTTTTATTTTTTATTTTTAAAGTTATTTTTTTTATTTTTAAAATTACTTTTTTTATTTTTATTTATTAAATTACATTTTTTATTTTTAAAATTATTTTTTTTATTTTTATTTATTAAATTACATTTTTTATTTTTAAAATTATTTTTTTAATTTTTATTTATTAAATTACATTTTTTATTTTTAAAATTATTTTTTTAATTTTTATTTATTAAATTACATTTTTTATTTTTAAAATCATTTTTTTTATTTTTAAAATTATTTTTTTTATTTTTAAAATTATTTTTTTTATTTTTATTTATTAAATTACATTTTTTATTTTTAAAATTATTTTTTCAATTTTTATTTATTAAATTACATTTTTTATTTTTAAAATTATTTTTTTTATTTTTATTTATTAAATTACATTTTTTATTTTTAAAATTATTTTTTTTATTTTTATTTATTAAATTACATTTTTTATTTTTAAAATTATTTTTTTAATTTTTATTTATTAAATTACATTTTTTATTTTTAAAATTATTTTTTTTATTTTTATTTATTAAATTACATTTTTTATTTTTAAAATCATTTTTTTTATTTTTAAAATTATATTTTTTATTTTTAAAGTTATTTTTTTTATTTTTAAAATTACATTTTTAATTTTTATTTATTAAATTACATTTTTTATTTTTAAAATTAATTTTTTTATTTTTTATTTTTAAAGTTATTTTTTTTATTTTTAAAATTACTTTTTTTATTTTTATTTATTAAATTACATTTTTTATTTTTAAAATTACATTTTTTATTTTTAAAATTACATTTTTAATTTTTATTTATTAAATTATATTTTTTATTTTTAAAGTTATTTTTTTTATTTTTAAAATTACTTTTTTTATTTTTATTTATTAAATTACATTTTTTATTTTTAAAATTATTTTTTTTATTTTTATTTATTAAATTACATTTTTTATTTTTAAAATTATTTTTTTAATTTTTATTTATTAAATTACATTTTTTATTTTTAAAATTATTTTTTCAATTTTTATTTATTAAATTACATTTTTTATTTTTAAAATTATTTTTTTTATTTTTATTTATTAAATTACATTTTTTATTTTTAAAATCATTTTTTTAATTTTTATTTATTAAATTACATTTTTTATTTTTAAAATTATTTTTTTTATTTTTATTTATTAAATTACATTTTTTATTTTTAAAATTATTTTTTTTATTTTTATTTATTAAATTACATTTTTTATTTTTAAAATTATTTTTTTTATTTTTAAAATTATTTTTTTTATTTTTAAAATTATTTTTTTTATTTTTATTTATTAAATTACATTTTTTATTTTTAAAATTATTTTTTTTATTTTTAAAATTATTTTTTTTATTTTTAAAATTATTTTTTTTATTTTTAAAATTATTTTTTTTATTTTTAAAATTATTTTTTTTATTTTTATTTATTAAATTACATTTTTTATTTTTAAAATTATTTTTTTTATTTTTATTTATTAAATTACATTTTTTATTTTTAAAATTATTTTTTTTATTTTTATTTATTAAATTACATTTTTTATTTTTAAAATTATTTTTTTTATTTTTATTTATTAAATTACATTTTTTATTTTTAAAATTATTTTTTTTATTTTTGAAATTATTTTTTTTATTTTTAAAATTATTTTTTTTATTTTTAAAATTATTTTTTTTATTTTTAAAATTATTTTTTTTATTTTTATTTATTAAATTACATTTTTTATTTTTAAAATTATTTTTTTTATTTTTATTTATTAAATTACATTTTTTATTTTTAAAATTATTTTTTTTATTTTTATTTATTAAATTACATTTTTTATTTTTAAAATTATTTTTTTTATTTTTATTTATTAAATTACATTTTTTATTTTTAAAATTATTTTTTTTATTTTTATTTATTAAATTACATTTTTTATTTTTAAAATTATTTTTTTTATTTTTAAAATTATTTTTTTTATTTTTAAAATTATTTTTTTTATTTTTATTTATTAAATTACATTTTTTATTTTTAAAATTATTTTTTTTATTTTTAAAATTATTTTTTTTATTTTTAAAATTATTTTTTTTATTTTTATTTATTAAATTACATTTTTTATTTTTAAAATTATTTTTTTTATTTTTATTTATTAAATTACATTTTTTATTTTTAAAATTATTTTTTTTATTTTTATTTATTAAATTACATTTTTTATTTTTAAAATTATTTTTTTAATTTTTATTTATTAAATTACATTTTTTATTTTTAAAATTATTTTTTCAATTTTTATTTATTAAATTACATTTTTTATTTTTAAAATTATTTTTTTTATTTTTATTTATTAAATTACATTTTTTATTTTTAAAATCATTTTTTTAATTTTTATTTATTAAATTACATTTTTTATTTTTAAAATTATTTTTTTTATTTTTATTTATTAAATTACATTTTTTATTTTTAAAATTATTTTTTTTATTTTTATTTATTAAATTACATTTTTTATTTTTAAAATTATTTTTTTAATTTTTATTTATTAAATTACATTTTTTATTTTTAAAATCATTTTTTTAATTTTTATTTATTAAATTACATTTTTTATTTTTAAAATTATTTTTTCAATTTTTATTTATTAAATTACATTTTTTATTTTTAAAATTATTTTTTTTATTTTTATTTATTAAATTACATTTTTTATTTTTAAAATCATTTTTTTTATTTTTAAAATTATATTTTTTATTTTTAAAGTTATTTTTTTTATTTTTAAAATTACATTTTTAATTTTTATTTATTAAATTACATTTTTTATTTTTAAAATTATTTTTTTTATTTTTATTTATTAAATTACATTTTTTATTTTTAAAATTATTTTTTTAATTTTTATTTATTAAATTACATTTTTTATTTTTAAAATTATTTTTTCAATTTTTATTTATTAAATTACATTTTTTATTTTTAAAATTATTTTTTTTATTTTTATTTATTAAATTACATTTTTTATTTTTAAAATCATTTTTTTAATTTTTATTTATTAAATTACATTTTTTATTTTTAAAATTATTTTTTTTATTTTTATTTATTAAATTACATTTTTTATTTTTAAAATTATTTTTTTTATTTTTATTTATTAAATTACATTTTTTATTTTTAAAATTATTTTTTTTATTTTTAAAATTATTTTTTTTATTTTTAAAATTATTTTTTTTATTTTTATTTATTAAATTACATTTTTTATTTTTAAAATTATTTTTTTTATTTTTAAAATTATTTTTTTTATTTTTAAAATTATTTTTTTTATTTTTAAAATTATTTTTTTTATTTTTAAAATTATTTTTTTTATTTTTATTTATTAAATTACATTTTTTATTTTTAAAATTATTTTTTTTATTTTTAAAATTATTTTTTTTATTTTTAAAATTATTTTTTTTATTTTTATTTATTAAATTACATTTTTTATTTTTAAAATTATTTTTTTTATTTTTATTTATTAAATTACATTTTTTATTTTTAAAATTATTTTTTTTATTTTTATTTATTAAATTACATTTTTTATTTTTAAAATTATTTTTTTAATTTTTATTTATTAAATTACATTTTTTATTTTTAAAATTATTTTTTCAATTTTTATTTATTAAATTACATTTTTTATTTTTAAAATTATTTTTTTTATTTTTATTTATTAAATTACATTTTTTATTTTTAAAATCATTTTTTTTTATTTTTAAAATTATTTTTTTTATTTTTAAAATTATTTTTTTAATTTTTATTTATTAAATTACATTTTTTATTTTTAAAATTATTTTTTTAATTTTTATTTATTAAATTACATTTTTTATTTTTAAAATTATTTTTTTTATTTTTATTTATTAAATTACATTTTTTATTTTTAAAATTATTTTTTTTATTTTTATTTATTAAATTACATTTTTTATTTTTAAAATTATTTTTTTAATTTTTATTTATTAAATTACATTTTTTATTTTTAAAATTATTTTTTTTATTTTTATTTATTAAATTACATTTTTTATTTTTAAAATTATTTTTTTAATTTTTATTTATTAAATTACATTTTTTATTTTTAAAATTATTTTTTTAATTTTTATTTATTAAATTACATTTTTTATTTTTAAAATTATTTTTTTAATTTTTATTTATTAAATTACATTTTTTATTTTTAAAATTATTTTTTTAATTTTTATTTATTAAATTACATTTTTTATTTTTAAAATTATTTTTTTTATTTTTATTTATTAAATTACATTTTTTATTTTTAAAATTATTTTTTTAATTTTTATTTATTAAATTACATTTTTTATTTTTAAAATTATTTTTTTTATTTTTATTTATTAAATTACATTTTTTATTTTTAAAATTATTTTTTTAATTTTTATTTATTAAATTACATTTTTTATTTTTAAAATTATTTTTTCAATTTTTATTTATTAAATTACATTTTTTATTTTTAAAATTATTTTTTCAATTTTTATTTATTAAATTACATTTTTTATTTTTAAAATTATTTTTTTTATTTTTATTTATTAAATTACATTTTTTTATTTTTAAAATTATTTTTTTAATTTTTATTTATTAAATTACATTTTTTATTTTTAAAATTATTTTTTTTATTTTTATTTATTAAATTACATTTTTTATTTTTAAAATTATTTTTTTAATTTTTATTTATTAAATTACATTTTTTATTTTTAAAATTATTTTTTTAATTTTTATTTATTAAATTACATTTTTTATTTTTAAAATTATTTTTTTAATTTTTATTTATTAAATTACATTTTTTATTTTTAAAATTATTTTTTTTATTTTTATTTATTAAATTACATTTTTTATTTTTAAAATTATTTTTTTAATTTTTATTTATTAAATTACATTTTTTATTTTTAAAATTATTTTTTTAATTTTTATTTATTAAATTACATTTTTTATTTTTAAAATTATTTTTTTTATTTTTATTTATTAAATTACATTTTTTATTTTTAAAATTATTTTTTTTATTTTTATTTATTAAATTACATTTTTTATTTTTAAAATTATTTTTTTTATTTTTATTTATTAAATTACATTTTTTATTTTTAAAATTATTTTTTTTATTTTTATTTATTAAATTACATTTTTTATTTTTAAAATTATTTTTTTTATTTTTATTTATTAAATTACATTTTTTATTTTTAAAATTATTTTTTTTATTTTTAAAATTATTTTTTTTATTTTTATTTATTAAATTACATTTTTTATTTTTAAAATTATTTTTTTTATTTTTAAAATTATTTTTTTTATTTTTATTTTTAAAATTATTTTTTTCTATTTTTATTTATTAAATTACATTTTTTATTTTTAAAATTATTTTTTTTATTTTTATTTATTAAATTACATTTTTTATTTTTAAAATTATTTTTTTAATTTTTATTTATTAAATTACATTTTTTATTTTTAAAATTATTTTTTTTATTTTTATTTATTAAATTACATTTTTTATTTTTAAAATTATTTTTTTAATTTTTATTTATTAAATTACATTTTTTATTTTTAAAATTATTTTTTTAATTTTTATTTATTAAATTACATTTTTTATTTTTAAAATTATTTTTTTTATTTTTATTTATTAAATTACATTTTTTATTTTTAAAATTATTTTTTTTATTTTTATTTATTAAATTACATTTTTTATTTTTAAAATTATTTTTTTAATTTTTATTTATTAAATTACATTTTTTATTTTTAAAATTATTTTTTTTATTTTTATTTATTAAATTACATTTTTTATTTTTAAAATTATTTTTTTAATTTTTATTTATTAAATTACATTTTTTATTTTTAAAATTATTTTTTTTATTTTTATTTATTAAATTACATTTTTTATTTTTAAAATTATTTTTTTTATTTTTATTTATTAAATTACATTTTTTATTTTTAAAATTATTTTTTTTATTTTTATTTATTAAATTACATTTTTTATTTTTAAAATCATTTTTTTTATTTTTATTTATTAAATTACATTTTTTATTTTTAAAATCATTTTTTTAATTTTTATTTATTAAATTACATTTTTTATTTTTAAAATTATTTTTTTAATTTTTATTTATTAAATTACATTTTTTATTTTTAAAATTATTTTTTTAATTTTTATTTATTAAATTACATTTTTTATTTTTAAAATCATTTTTTTAATTTTTATTTATTAAATTACATTTTTTATTTTTAAAATTATTTTTTTTATTTTTATTTATTAAATTACATTTTTTATTTTTAAAATTATTTTTTTTATTTTTATTTATTAAATTACATTTTTTATTTTTAAAATTATTTTTTTTATTTTTAAAATTATTTTTTTTATTTTTAAAATTATTTTTTTTATTTTTAAAATTATTTTTTTTATTTTTATTTATTAAATTACATTTTTTATTTTTAAAATCATTTTTTTAATTTTTATTTATTAAATTACATTTTTTATTTTTAAAATTATTTTTTTTATTTTTATTTATTAAATTACATTTTTTATTTTTAAAATTATTTTTTTTATTTTTATTTATTAAATTACATTTTTTATTTTTAAAATTATTTTTTTAATTTTTATTTATTAAATTACATTTTTTATTTTTAAAATTATTTTTTTTATTTTTATTTATTAAATTACATTTTTTATTTTTAAAATCATTTTTTTTATTTTTATTTATTAAATTACATTTTTTATTTTTAAAATCATTTTTTTAATTTTTATTTATTAAATTACATTTTTTATTTTTAAAATTATTTTTTTTATTTTTATTTATTAAATTACATTTTTTATTTTTAAAATTATTTTTTTTATTTTTATTTATTAAATTACATTTTTTATTTTTAAAATTATTTTTTTTATTTTTAAAATTATTTTTTTTATTTTTAAAATTATTTTTTTTATTTTTAAAATTATTTTTTTTATTTTTATTTATTAAATTACATTTTTTATTTTTAAAATTATTTTTTTAATTTTTATTTATTAAATTACATTTTTTATTTTTAAAATTATTTTTTTTATTTTTATTTATTAAATTACATTTTTTATTTTTAAAATTATTTTTTTTATTTTTATTTATTAAATTACATTTTTTATTTTTAAAATTATTTTTTTTATTTTTATTTATTAAATTACATTTTTTATTTTTAAAATCATTTTTTTTATTTTTATTTATTAAATTACATTTTTTATTTTTAAAATTATTTTTTTAATTTTTATTTATTAAATTACATTTTTTATTTTTAAAATTATTTTTTTTATTTTTATTTATTAAATTACATTTTTTATTTTTAAAATTATTTTTTTAATTTTTATTTATTAAATTACATTTTTTATTTTTAAAATTATTTTTTTAATTTTTATTTATTAAATTACATTTTTTATTTTTAAAATTATTTTTTTAATTTTTATTTATTAAATTACATTTTTTATTTTTAAAATTATTTTTTTATTTTTATTTATTAAATTACATTTTTTTTAATTTTTTTTATTTATTTATTAAATTACATTTTTTATTTTTAAAATTATTTTTTTTATTTTTAAAATTATTTTTTTTATTTTTAAAATTATTTTTTTTATTTTTAAAATTATTTTTTTTATTTTTATTTATTAAATTACATTTTTTATTTTTAAAATTATTTTTTTTAATTTTTATTTATTAAATTACATTTTTTATTTTTAAAATTATTTTTTTTATTTTTATTTATTAAATTACATTTTTTATTTTTAAAATTATTTTTTTTATTTTTATTTATTAAATTACATTTTTTATTTTTAAAATTATTTTTTTTATTTTTATTTATTAAATTACATTTTTTATTTTTAAAATCATTTTTTTTATTTTTATTTATTAAATTACATTTTTTATTTTTAAAATTATTTTTTTTAATTTTTATTTATTAAATTACATTTTTTATTTTTAAAATTATTTTTTTATTTTTATTTATTAAATTACATTTTTTATTTTTAAAATTATTTTTTTTATTTTTATTTATTAAATTACATTTTTTATTTTTAAAATTATTTTTTTTATTTTTATTTATTAAATTACATTTTTTATTTTTAAAATTATTTTTTTATTTTTAAATTATTTTTTTAATTTTTATTTATTAAATTACATTTTTTATTTTTAAAATTATTTTTTTTATTTTTATTTATTAAATTACATTTTTTATTTTTAAAATTATTTTTTTAATTTTTATTTATTAAATTACATTTTTTATTTTTAAAATTATTTTTTTTATTTTTATTTATTAAATTACATTTTTTATTTTTAAAATTATTTTTTTAATTTTTATTTATTAAATTACATTTTTTATTTTTAAAATTATTTTTTTTATTTTTATTTATTAAATTACATTTTTTATTTTTAAAATTATTTTTTTATTTTTATTTATTAAATTACATTTTTTATTTTTAAAATTATTTTTTTATTTTATTTATTAAATTACATTTTTTATTTTTAAAATTATTTTTTTTATTTTTATTTATTAAATTACATTTTTATTTTTAAAATTATTTTTTTTATTTTTATTTATTAAATTACATTTTTTATTTTTAAAATCATTTTTTTTATTTTTATTTATTAAATTACATTTTTTATTTTTAAAATTATTTTTTTATTTTTATTTATTAAATTACATTTTTTATTTTTAAAATTATTTTTTTAATTTTTATTTATTAAATTACATTTTTTATTTTTAAAATTATTTTTTTAATTTTTATTTATTAAATTACATTTTTTTATTTTTAAAATTATTTTTTTTATTTTTATTTATTAAATTACATTTTTTATTTTTAAAATTATTTTTTTATTTTTATTTATTAAATTACATTTTTTATTTTTAAAATTATTTTTTTAATTTTTATTTATTAAATTACATTTTTTATTTTTAAAATTATTTTTTTAATTTTTATTTATTAAATTACATTTTTTATTTTTAAAATTATTTTTTTTATTTTTATTATTAAATTACATTTTTTATTTTTAAAATCATTTTTTTTATTTTTATTTATTAAATTACATTTTTTATTTTTAAAATATTTTTTTATTTTTATTTATTAAATTACATTTTTTTATTTTTAAAATT
>NW_026578474.1:0-45352 GCF_029603195.1 Condylostylus longicornis
TAGGTTGTAGCAAAAATATTTTTGGAGATATTTAAAAAAATCATTTGCAAAACTTTAAACGCGTTTCTGGCTAAACTAGAAGAGATAGAGCGATTCTACGTGTTTTTCGTGATCACTGGGAATGCACAGATTCTGCCGATATGTGATAATAGGTTGTAGCAAAAATATTTTTGGAGATATTTAAAAAAATCATTTGCAAAACTTTAAACGCGTTTTCTGGCTAAACTAGAAGAGATAGAGCGATTCTACGTGTTTTTCGTGATCACTGGGAATGCACAGATTCTGGCGATATATGATAATATGTTGTAGCAAAAATATTTTTGGAAATATTTAACAAAATCATTTGCAAAACTTTAAACGCGTTTTCTGGCTAAACTAGAAGAGATAGAGCGATTCTACGTGTTTTTCGTGATCACTGGGAATGCACAGATTCTGCCGATATATGATAATAGGTTGTAGCAAAAATATTTTTGGAGATATTTTAAAAAATCATTTGCAAAACTTTAAACGCGTTTTCTGGCTAAACTAGAAGAGATAGAGCGATTCTACGTGTTTTTCGTGATCACTAGGAATGCACAGATTCTGCCGATATATGATAATATGTTGTAGCAAAAATATTTTTGGAAATATTTAACAAAATCATTTGCAAAACTTTAAACGCGTTTTCTGGCTAAACTAGAAGAGATAGAGCGATTCTACGTGTTTTTCGTGATCACTGGGAATGCACAGATTCTGCCGATATATGATAATATGTTGTAGCAAAAATATTTTTGGAAATATTTAACAAAATCATTTGCAAAACTTTAAACGCGTTTTCTGGCTAAACTAGAAGAGATAGAGCGATTCTACGTGTTTTTCGTGATCACTGGGAATGCACAGATTCTGCCGATATATGATAATAAGTTGTAGCAAAAATATTTTTGGAGATATTTAAAAAAATCATTTGCAAAACTTTAAACGCGTTTTCTGGCTAAACTAGAAGAGATAGAGCGATTCTACGTGTTTTTCGTGATCACTGGGAATGCACAGATTCTGCCGATATATGATAATAGGTTGTAGCAAAAATATTTTTGGAGATATTTTAAAAAATCATTTGCAAAACTTTAAACGCGTTTTCTGGCTAAACTAGAAGAGATAGAGCGATTCTACGTGTTTTTCGTGATCACTGGGAATGCACAGATTCTGCCGATATATGATAATAGGTTGTAGCAAAAATATTTTTGGAGATATTTAAAAAAATCATTTGCAAAACTTTAAACGCGTTTCTGGCTAAACTAGAAGAGATAGAGCGATTCTACGTGTTTTTCGTGATCACTGGGAATGCACAGATTCTGCCGATATGTGATAATAGGTTGTAGCAAAAATATTTTTGGAGATATTTAAAAAAATCATTTGCAAAACTTTAAACGCGTTTTCTGGCTAAACTAGAAGAGATAGAGCGATTCTACGTGTTTTTCGTGATCACTAGGAATGCACAGATTCTGGCGATATATGATAATATGTTGTAGCAAAAATATTTTTGGAAATATTTAACAAAATCATTTGCAAAACTTTAAACGCGTTTTCTGGCTAAACTAGAAGAGATAGAGCGATTCTACGTGTTTTTCGTGATCACTGGGAATGCACAGATTCTGCCGATATATGATAATAGGTTGTAGCAAAAATATTTTTGGAGATATTTTAAAAAATCATTTGCAAAACTTTAAACGCGTTTTCTGGCTAAACTAGAAGAGATAGAGCGATTCTACGTGTTTTTCGTGATCACTGGGAATGCACAGATTCTGCCGATATATGATAATAGGTTGTAGCAAAAATATTTTTGGAGATATTTAAAAAAATCATTTGCAAAACTTTAAACGCGTTTTCTGGCTAAACTAGAAGAGATAGAGCGATTCTACGTGTTTTTCGTGATCACTGGGAATGCACAGATTCTGCCGATATATGATAATAGGTTGTAGCAAAAATATTTTTGGAGATATTTTAAAAAATCATTTGCAAAACTTTAAACGCGTTTTCTGGCTAAACTAGAAGAGATAGAGCGATTCTACGTGTTTTTTCGTGATCACTGGGAATGCACAGATTCTGCCGATATATGATAATAGGTTGTAGCAAAAATATTTTTGGAGATATTTAAAAAAATCATTTGCAAAACTTTAAACGCGTTTCTGGCTAAACTAGAAGAGATAGAGCGATTCTACGTGTTTTTCGTGATCACTGGGAATGCACAGATTCTGCCGATATGTGATAATAGGTTGTAGCAAAAATATTTTTGGAGATATTTAAAAAAATCATTTGCAAAACTTTAAACGCGTTTCTGGCTAAACTAGAAGAGATAGAGCGATTCTACGTGTTTTTCGTGATCACTAGGAATGCACAGATTCTGCCGATATATGATAATATGTTGTAGCAAAAATATTTTTGGAAATATTTAACAAAATCATTTGCAAAACTTTAAACGCGTTTTCTGGCTAAACTAGAAGAGATAGAGCGATTCTACGTGTTTTTCGTGATCACTGGGAATGCACAGATTCTGCCGATATGTGATAATAGGTTGTAGCAAAAATATTTTTGGAGATATTTAAAAAAATCATTTGCAAAACTTTAAACGCGTTTTCTGGCTAAACTAGAAGAGATAGAGCGATTCTACGTGTTTTTCGTGATCACTGGGAATGCACAGATTCTGCCGATATATGATAATATGTTGTAGCAAAAATATTTTTGGAAATATTTAAAAAAATCATTTGCAAAACTTTAAACGCGTTTTCTGGCTAAACTAGAAGAGATAGAGCGATTCTACGTGTTTTTCGTGATCACTGGGAATGCACAGATTCTGCCGATATATGATAATAGGTTGTAGCAAAAATATTTTTGGAGATATTTTAAAAAATCATTTACAAAACTTTAAACGCGTTTTCTGGCTAAACCAGAAGAGATAGAGCGATTCTACGTGTTTTTCGTGATCACTGGGAATGCACAGATTCTGCCGATATATGATAATAGGTTGTAGCAAAAATATTTTTGGAGATATTTAAAAAAATCATTTGCAAAACTTTAAACGCGTTTTCTGGCTAAACTAGAAGAGATAGAGCGATTCTACGTGTTTTTCGTGATCACTGGGAATGCACAGATTCTGCCGATATATGATAATAGGTTGTAGCAAAAATATTTTTGGAGATATTTAAAAAAATCATTTGCAAAACTTTAAACGCGTTTTCTGGCTAAACTAGAAGAGATAGAGCGATTCTACGTGTTTTTCATGATCACTGGGAATGCACAGATTCTGCCGATATATGATAATATGTTGTAGCAAAAATATTTTTGGAAATATTTAACAAAATCATTTGCAAAACTTTAAACGCGTTTTCTGGCTAAACTAGAAGAGATAGAGCGATTCTACGTGTTTTTCGTGATCACTATGGGAACGCACAGATTCTGCCGATATATGATAATAGATTGTAGCAAAAATATTTTTGGAGATATTTAAAAAAATCATTTGCAAAACTTTAAACGCGTTTTCTGGCTAAACTAGAAGAGATAGAGCGATTCTACGTATTTTTCGTGATCACTGGGAATGCACAGATTCTGCCGATATATGATAATAGGTTGTAGCAAAAATATTTTTGGAGATATTTAAAAAAATCATTTGCAAAACTTTAAACGCGTTTTCTGGCTAAACTAGAAGAGATAGAGCGATTCTACGTGTTTTTCGTGATCACTGGGAATGCACAGATTCTGGCGATATATGATAATAGGTTGTAGCAAAAATATTTTTGGAAATATTTAACAAAATCATTTGCAAAACTTTAAACGCGTTTTCTGGCTAAACAGAAGAAATAGAGCGATTCTACGTGTTTTTCGTGATCACTGGGAATGCACAGATTCTGCCGATATATGATAATAGGTTGTAGCAAAAATATTTTTGGAGATATTTAAAAAAATCATTTGCAAAACTTTAAACGCGTTTTCTGGCTAAACTAGAAGAGATAGAGCGATTCTACGTGTTTTTCGTGATCACTGGGAATGCACAGATTCTGCCGATATATGATAATAGGTTGTAGCAAAAATATTTTTGGAGATATTTTAAAAAATCATTTGCAAAACTTTAAACGCGTTTTCTGGCTAAACTAGAAAAGATAGAGCGATTCTACGTGTTTTTCGTGATCACTGGGAATGCACAGATTCTGCCGATATATGATAATAGGTTGTAGCAAAAATATTTTTGGAGATATTTTAAAAAATCATTTGCAAAACTTTAAACGCGTTTTCTGGCTAAACTAGAAGAGATAGAGCGATTCTACGTGTTTTTCGTGATCACTGGGAATGCACAGATTCTGCTGATATATGATAATAGGTTGTAGCAAAAATATTTTTGGAGATATTTTAAAAAATCATTTGCAAAACTTTAAACGCGTTTTCTGGCTAAACTAGAAGAGATAGAGCGATTCTACGTGTTTTTCGTGATCACTGGGAATGCACAGATTCTGCCGATATATGATAATAGGTTGTAGCAAAAATATTTTTGGAGATATTTAAAAAAATCATTTGCAAAACTTTAAACGCGTTTTCTGGCTAAACTAGAAGAGATAGAGCGATTCTACGTGTTTTTCGTGATCACAGGGAATGCACAGATTCTGCCGATTTATGATAATAGGTTGTAGCAAAAATATTTTTGGAGATATTTAAAAAAATCATTTGCAAAACTTTAAACGCGTTTTCTGGCTAAACTAGAAGAGATAGAGCGATTCTACGTGTTTTTCGTGATCACTGGGAATGCACAGATTCTGCCGATATATGATAATAGGTTGTAGCAAAAATATTTTTGGAGATATTTTAAAAAATCATTTGCAAAACTTTAAACGCGTTTTCTGGCTAAACTAGAAGAGATAGAGCGATTCTACGTGTTTTTCGTGATCACTGGGAATGCACAGATTCTGCCGATATATGATAATAGGTTGTAGCAAAAATATTTTTGGAGACATTTAAAAAATCATTTGCAAAACTTTAAACGCGTTTTCTGGCTAAACTAGAAGAGATAGAGCGATTCTACGTGTTTTTCGTGATCACTGGGAATGCACAGATTCTGCTGATATATGATAATAGGTTGTAGCAAAAATATTTTTGGAGATATTTAAAAAAATCATTTGCAAAACTTTAAACGCGTTTTCTGGCTAAACTAGAAGAGATAGAGCGATTCTACGTGTTTTTCGTGATCACTGGGAATGCACAGATTCTGCCGATATATGATAATAGGTTGTAGCAAAAATATTTTTGGAGATATTTAAAAAAATCATTTGCAAAACTTTAAACGCGTTTTCTGGCTAAACTAGAAGAGATAGAGCGATTCTACGTGTTTTTCGTGATCACTGGGAATGCACAGATTCTGCCGATATATGATAATATGTTGTAGCAAAAATATTTTTGGAAATATTTAACAAAATCATTTGCAAAACTTTAAACGCGTTTTCTGGCTAAACTAGAAGAGATAGAGCGATTCTACGTGTTTTTCGTGATCACTGGGAATGCACAGATTCTGCGGATATATGATAATAGATTGTAGCAAAAATTTTGAGATATTTTAAAAAATCATTTGCAAAACTTTAAACGCGTTTTCTGGCTAAACTAGAAGAGATAGAGCGATTCTACGTGTTTTTCGTGATCAATGGGAATGCACAAATTCTGGCGATATATGATAATAGGTTGTAGCAAAAATATTTTTGGAGATATTTAAAAAAAATCATTTGCAAAACTTTAAACGCGTTTTCTGGCTAAACTAGAAGAGATAGAGCGATTCTACGTGTTTTTCGTGATCACTGGGAATGCACAGATTCTGCGGATATATGATAATAGATTGTAGCAAAAATTTTGAGATATTTTAAAAAATCATTTGCAAAACTTTAAACGCGTTTTCTGGCTAAACTAGAAGAGATAGAGCGATTCTACGTGTTTTTCGTGATCACTGGGAATGCACAGATTCTGCCGATATATGATAATAGGTTGTAGCAAAAATATTTTTGGAGATATTTAAAAAAATCATTTGCAAAACTTTAAACGCGTTTTCTGGCTAAACTAGAAGAGATAGAGCGATTCTACGTGTTTTTCGTGATCACTGGGAATGCACAGATTCTGCGGATATATGATAATAGATTGTAGCAAAAATTTTGAGATATTTTAAAAAATCATTTGCAAAACTTTAAACGCGTTTTCTGGCTAAACTAGAAGAGATAGAGCGATTCTACGTGTTTTTCGTGATCACTGGGAATGCACAGATTCTGCCGATATATGATAATAGGTTGTAGCAAAAATATTTTTGGAGATATTTAAAAAAATCATTTGCAAAACTTTAAACGCGTTTTCTGGCTAAACTAGAAGAGATAGAGCGATTCTACGTGTTTTTCGTGATCACTTGGAATGCACAGATTCTGCCGATATATGATAATAGGTTGTAGCAAAAATATTTTTGGAGATATTTAAAAAAATCATTTGCAAAACTTTAAACGCGTTTTCTGGCTAAACTAGAAGAGATAGAGCGATTCTACGTGTTTTTCGTGATCACTGGGAATGCACAGATTCTGCCGATATATGATAATAGGTTGTAGCAAAAATATTTTTGGAGATATTTAAAAAAATCATTTGCAAAACTTTAAACGCGTTTTCTGGCTAAACTAGAAGAGATAGAGCGATTCTACGTGTTTTTCGTGATCACTGGGAATGCACAGATTCTGCCGATATATGATAATATGTTGTAGCAAAAATATTTTTGGAAATATTTAACAAAATCATTTGCAAAACTTTAAACGCGTTTTCTGGCTAAACTAGAAGAGATAGAGCGATTCTACGTGTTTTTCGTGATCACTGGGAATGCACAGATTCTGCCGATATATGATAATAGGTTGTAGCAAAAATATTTTTGGAGATATTTAAAAAAATCATTTGCAAAACTTTAAACGCGTTTTCTGACTAAACTAGAAGAGATAGAGCGATTCTACGTGTTTTTCGTGATCACTGGGAATGCACAGATTCTGCCGATATATGATAATATGTTGTAGCAAAAATATTTTTGGAAATATTTAACAAAATCATTTGCAAAACTTTAAACGCGTTTTCTGGCTAAACTAGAAGAGATAGAGCGATTCTACGTGTTTTTCGTGATCACTGGGAATGCACAGATTCTGCCGATATATGATAATAGGTTGTAGCAAAAATATTTTTGGAGATATTTAAAAAAATCATTTGCAAAACTTTAAACGCGTTTTCTGGCTAAACTAGAAGAGATAGAGCGATTCTACGTGTTTTTCGTGATCACTGGGAATGCACAGATTCTGGCGATATATGATAATAGGTTGTAGCAAAAATATTTTTGGAGATATTTGAAAAAAATTTTTGCAAAACTTTAAACGCGTTTTCTGGCTAAACTAGAAGAGATAGAGCGATTCTACGTGTTTTTCGTGATCACTGGGAATGCACAGATTCTGCCGATATATGATAATTGGTTGTAGCAAAAATATTTTTGGAAATATTTAACAAAATCATTTGCAAAACTTTAAACGCGTTTTCTGGCTAAACTAGAAGAGATAGAGCGATTCTACGTGTTTTTCGTGATCAATGGGAATGCACAAATTCTGCCGATATATGATAATAGGTTGTAGCAAAAATATTTTTGGAGATATTTGAAAAAAATTTTTACAAAACTTTAAACGCGTTTTCTGGCTAAACTAGAAGAGATAGAGCGATTCTACGTGTTTTTCGTGATCACTGGGAATGCACAGATTCTGCCGATATATGATAATAGGTTGTAGCAAAAATATTTTTGGAGATATTTAAAAAAATCATTTGCAAAACTTTAAACGCGTTTTCTGGCTAAACTAGAAGAGATAGAGCGATTCTACGTGTTTTTCGTGATCACTGGGAATGCACAGATTCTGCGGATATATGATAATAGGTTGTAGCAAAAATATTTTTGGAGATATTTTAAAAAATCATTTGCAAAACTTTAAACGCGTTTTCTGGCTAAACTAGAAGAGATAGAGCGATTCTCTTCTAGTTTAGCCAGAAAACGCGTTTAAAGTTTTGCAAATGATTTTTTTAAATATCTCCAAAAATATTCTTGCTACAACATATTATCATATATCGGCAGAATTTGTGCATTCCCAGTGATCACGAAAAACACGTAGAATCGCTCTATCTCTTCTAGTTTAGCCAGAAAACGCGTTTAAAGTTTTGCAAATGATTTTGTTAAATATTTCCAAAAATATTTTTGCTACAACATATTATCATATATCGGCAGAATCTGTGCATTCCCAGTGATCACGAAAAACACGTAGAATCGCTCTATCTCTTCTAGTTTAGCCAGAAAACGCGTTTAAAGTTTTGCAAATGATTTTTTTAAATATCTCCAAAAATATTTTTACGAAAAACACGTAGAATCGCTCTATCTCTTCTAGTTTAGCCAGAAAAACGCGTTTAAAGTTTTGCAAATGATTTTTTTAAATATCTCCAAAAATATTCTTGCTACAACATATTATCATATATCGGCAGAATTTGTGCATTCCCAGTGATCACGAAAAACACGTAGAGTCGCTCTATCTCTTCTAGTTTAGCCAGAAAACGCGTTTAAAGTTTTGCAAATGATTTTGTTAAATATCTCCAAAAATATTTTTGCTACAACCTATTATCATATATCGGCAGAATCTGTGCATTCCCAGTGATCACGAAAAACACGTAGAATAGCTATTTAAAAAAATCATTTGCAAAACTTTAAACGCGTTTTCTGACTAAACTAGAAGAGAGAGAGCGATTCTACGTGTTTTTCGTGATCACTGGGAATGCACAGATTCTGCCGATATATGATAATATGTTGTAGCAAAAATATTTTTGGAAATATTTAACAAAATCATTTGCAAAACTTTAAACGCGTTTTCTGGCTAAACTAGAAGAGATAGAGCGATTCTACGTGTTTTTCGTGATCACTGGGAATGCACAGATTCTGCCGATATATGATAATAGGTTGTAGCAAAAATATTTTTGGAGATATTTAAAAAAATCATTTGCAAAACTTTAAACGCGTTTTCTGGCTAAACTAGAAGAGATAGAGCGATTCTACGTGTTTTTCGTGATCACTGGGAATGCACAGATTCTGGCGATATATGATAATAGGTTGTAGCAAAAATATTTTTGGAGATATTTGAAAAAAATTTTTGCAAAACTTTAAACGCGTTTTCTGGCTAAACTAGAAGAGATAGAGCGATTCTACGTGTTTTTCGTGATCACTGGGAATGCACAGATTCTGCCGATATATGATAATTGGTTGTAGCAAAAATATTTTTGGAAATATTTAACAAAATCATTTGCAAAACTTTAAACGCGTTTTCTGGCTAAACTAGAAGAGATAGAGCTATTCTACGTGTTTTTCGTGATCACTGGAAATGCACAGATTCTGCCGATATATGATAATAGGTTGTAGCAAAAATATTTTTGGAGATATTTAACAAAATCATTTGCAAAACTTTAAACGCGTTTTCTGGCTAAACTAGAAGAGATAGAGCGACTCTACGTGTTTTTCGTGATCACTGGGAATGCACAAATTCTGCCGATATATGATAATATGTTGTAGCAAGAATATTTTTGGAGATATTTAAAAAAATCATTTGCAAAACTTTAAACGCGTTTTCTGGCTAAACTAGAAGAGATAGAGCGATTCTACGTGTTTTTCGTAAAAATATTTTTGGAGATATTTAAAAAAATCATTTGCAAAACTTTAAACGCGTTTTCTGGCTAAACTAGAAGAGATAGAGCGATTCTACGTGTTTTTCGTGATCACTGGGAATGCACAGATTCTGCCGATATATGATAATATGTTGTAGCAAAAATATTTTTGGAAATATTTAACAAAATCATTTGCAAAACTTTAAACGCGTTTTCTGGCTAAACTAGAAGAGATAGAGCGATTCTACGTGTTTTTCGTGATCACTGGGAATGCACAAATTCTGCCGATATATGATAATATGTTGTAGCAAGAATATTTTTGGAGATATTTAAAAAAATCATTTGCAAAACTTTAAACGCGTTTTCTGGCTAAACTAGAAGAGATAGAGCGATTCTACGTGTTTTTCGTGATCAATGGGAATGCACAAATTCTGCCGATATATGATAATAGGTTGTAGCAAAAATATTTTTGGAGATATTTGAAAAAAATTTTTACAAAACTTTAAACGCGTTTTCTGGCTAAACTAGAAGAGATAGAGCGATTCTACGTGTTTTTCGTGATCACTGGGAATGCACAGATTCTGCCGATATATGATAATAGGTTGTAGCAAAAATATTTTTGGAGATATTTAAAAAAATCATTTGCAAAACTTTAAACGCGTTTTCTGGCTAAACTAGAAGAGATAGAGCGATTCTACGTGTTTTTCGTGATCACTGGGAATGCACAGATTCTGCGGATATATGATAATAGGTTGTAGCAAAAATATTTTTGGAGATATTTTAAAAAATCATTTGCAAAACTTTAAACGCGTTTTCTGGCTAAACTAGAAGAGATAGAGCGATTCTACGTGTTTTTCGTGATCACTGGGAATGCGCAGATTCTGCCGATATATGATAATGGGTTGTAGCAAAAATATTTTTGGAGATATTTAAAAAAATCATTTGCAAAACTTTAAACGCGTTTTCTGGCTAAACTAGAAGAGATAGAGCGATTCTACGTGTTTTTCGTGATCACTGGGAATGCACAGATTCTGGCGATATATGATAATAGGTTGTAGCAAAAATATTTTTGGAGATATTTAAAAAAATCATTTGCAAAACTTTAAACGCGTTTTCTGGCTAAACTAGAAGAGATAGAGCGATTCTACGTGTTTTTCGTGATCACTGGGAATGCACAGATTCTGCCGATACATGATAATAGGTTGTAGCAAAAATATTTTTGGAGATATTTAAAAAAATCATTTGCAAAACTTTAAACGCGTTTTCTGACTAAACTAGAAGAGATAGAGCGATTCTACGTGTTTTTCGTGATCACTGGGAATGCACAGATTCTGCCGATATATGATAATATGTTGTAGCAAAAATATTTTTGGAAATATTTAACAAAATCATTTGCAAAACTTTAAACGCGTTTTCTGGCTAAACTAGAAGAGATAGAGCGATTCTACGTGTTTTTCGTGATCACTGGGAATGCACAGATTCTGCCGATATATGATAATAGGTTGTAGCAAAAATATTTTTGGAGATATTTAAAAAAATCATTTGCAAAACTTTAAACGCGTTTTCTGGCTAAACTAGAAGAGATAGAGCGATTCTACGTGTTTTTCGTGATCACTGGGAATGCACAGATTCTGCCGATATATGATAATAGGTTGTAGCAAAAATATTTTTTTAGATATTTAAAAAAATCATTTGCAAAACTTTAAACGCGTTTTCTGGCTAAACTAGAAGAGATAGAGCGATTCTACGTGTTTTTCGTGATCACTGGGAATGCACAGATTCTGCCGATATATGATAATATGTTGTAGCAAAAATATTTTTGGAAATATTTAACAAAATCATTTGCAAAACTTTAAACGCGTTTTCTGGCTAAACTAGAAGAGATAGAGCTATTCTACGTGTTTTTCGTGATCACTGGGAATGCACAGATTCTGCCGATATATGATAATATGTTGTAGCAAAAATATTTTTGGAAATATTTAACAAAATCATTTGCAAAACTTTAAACGCGTTTTCTGACTAAACTAGAAGAGATAGAGCGATTCTACGTGTTTTTCGTGATCACTGGGAATGCACAGATTCTGCCGATATATGATAATAGGTTGTAGCAAAAATATTTTTGGAGATATTTAAAAAAATCATTTGCAAAACTTTAAACGCGTTTTCTGGCTAAACTAGAAGAGATAGAGCGATTCTACGTGTTTTTCGTGATCACTGGGAATGCACAGATTCTGCCGATATATGATAATAGGCTGTAGCAAAAATATTTTTGGAGATATTTAAAAAAATCATTTGCAAAACTTTAAAACGCGTTTTCTGGCTAAACTAGAAGAGATAGAGCGATTCTACGTGTTTTTCGTGATCACTGGGAATGCACAGATTCTGGCGATATATGATAATAGGTTGTAGCAAAAATATTTTTGGAGATATTTAAAAAAATCATTTGCAAAACTTTAAACGCGTTTTCTGGCTAAACTAGAAGAGATAGAGCGATTCTACGTGTTTTTCGTGATCACTGGGAATGCACAGATTCTGCCGATATATGATAATAGGTTGTAGCAAAAATATTTTTGGAGATATTTAAAAAAAATCATTTGCAAAACTTTAACGCGTTTTCTGGCTAAACTAGAAGAGATAGAGCGATTCTACGTGTTTTTCGTGATCAATGGGAATGCACAAATTCTGGCGATATATGATAATAGGTTGTAGCAAAAATATTTTTGGAGATATTTGAAAAAAATTTTTGCAAAACTTTAAACGCGTTTTCTGGCTAAACTAGAAGAGATAGAGCGATTCTACGTGTTTTTCGTGATCACTGGGAATGCACAGATTCTGCCGATATATGATAATAGGTTGTAGCAAAATATTTTTGGAGATATTTAAAAAAATCATTTGCAAAGCTTTAAACGCGTTTTCTGGCTAAACTAGAAGAGATAGAGCGATTCTACGTGTTTTTCGTGATCACTGGGAATGCACAGATTCTGCGGATATATGATAATAGATTGTAGCAAAAATCTTGAGATATTTTAAAAAATCATTTGCAAAACTTTAAACGCGTTTTCTGGCTAAACTAGAAGAGATAGAGCGATTCTACGTGTTTTTCGTGATCACTGGGAATGCACAGATTCTGCCGATATATGATAATAGGTTGTAGCAAAAATATTTTTGGAGATATTTAAAAAAATCATTTGCAAAACTTTAAACGCGTTTTCTGGCTAAACTAGAAGAGATAGAGCGATTCTACGTGTTTTTCGTGATCACTGGGAATGCACAGATTCTGCCGATATATGATAATATGTTGTAGCAAAAATATTTTTGGAAATATTTAACAAAATCATTTGCAAAACTTTAAACGCGTTTTCTGACTAAACTAGAAGAGATAGAGCGATTCTACGTGTTTTTCGTGATCACTGGGAATGCACAGATTCTGCCGATATATGATAATAGGTTGTAGCAAAAATATTTTTGGAGATATTTAAAAAAATCATTTGCAAAACTTTAAACGCGTTTTCTGGCTAAACTAGAAGAGATAGAGCTATTCTACGTGTTTTTCGTGATCACTGGGAATGCACAGATTCTGCCGATATATGATAATATGTTGTAGCAAAAATATTTTTGGAAATATTTAACAAAATCATTTGCAAAACTTTAAACGCGTTTTCTGACTAAACTAGAAGAGATAGAGCGATTCTACGTGTTTTTCGTGATCACTGGGAATGCACAGATTCTGCCGATATATGATAATAGGTTGTAGCAAAAATATTTTTGGAGATATTTAAAAAAATCATTTGCAAAACTTTAAACGCGTTTTCTGGCTAAACTAGAAGAGATAGAGCGATTCTACGTGTTTTTCGTGATCACTGGGAATGCACAGATTCTGCCGATATATGATAATAGGCTGTAGCAAAAATATTTTTGGAGATATTTAAAAAAATCATTTGCAAAACTTTAAACGCGTTTTCTGGCTAAACTAGAAGAGATAGAGCGATTCTACGTGTTTTTCGTGATCACTGGGAATGCACAGATTCTGGCGATATATGATAATAGGTTGTAGCAAAAATATTTTTGGAGATATTTAAAAAAATCATTTGCAAAACTTTAAACGCGTTTTCTGGCTAAACTAGAAGAGATAGAGCGATTCTACGTGTTTTTCGTGATCACTGGGAATGCACAGATTCTGCCGATATATGATAATAGGTTGTAGCAAAAATATTTTTGGAGATATTTAAAAAAATCATTTGCAAAACTTTAAACGCGTTTTCTGGCTAAACTAGAAGAGATAGAGCGATTCTACGTGTTTTTCGTGATCACTGGGAATGCACAGATTCTGCCGATATATGATAATATGTTGTAGCAAAAATATTTTTGGAAATATTTAACAAAATCATTTGCAAAACTTTAAACGCGTTTTCTGGCTAAACTAGAAGAGATAGAGCTATTCTACGTGTTTTTCGTGATCACTGGGAATGCACAGATTCTGCCGATATATGATAATAGGTTGTAGCAAAAATATTTTTGGAGATATTTAACAAAATCATTTGCAAAACTTTAAACGCGTTTTCTGGCTAAACTAGAAGAGATAGAGCGACTCTACGTGTTTTTCGTGATCACTGGGAATGCACAAATTCTGCCGATATATGATAATATGTTGTAGCAAGAATTTTTTTGGAGATATTTAAAAAAATCATTTGCAAAACTTTAAACGCGTTTTCTGGCTAAACTAGAAGAGATAGAGCGATTCTACGTGTTTTTCGTGATCACTGGGAATGCACAGATTCTGCGGATATATGATAATAGATTGTAGCAAAAATTTTGAGATATTTTAAAAAATCATTTGCAAAACTTTAAACGCGTTTTCTGGCTAAACTAGAAGAGATAGAGCGATTCTACGTGTTTTTCGTGATCACTGGGAATGCACAGATTCTGCCGATATATGATAATAGGTTGTAGCAAAAATATTTTTGGAGATATTTAAAAAAATCATTTGCAAAACTTTAAACGCGTTTTCTGGCTAAACTAGAAGAGATAGAGCGATTCTACGTGTTTTTCGTGATCAATGGGAATGCACAAATTCTGGCGATATATGATAATAGGTTGTAGCAAAAATATTTTTGGAGATATTTGAAAAAAATTTTTGCAAAACTTTAAACGCGTTTTCTGGCTAAACTAGAAGAGATAGAGCGATTCTACGTGTTTTTCGTGATCACTGGGAATGCACAGATTCTGCCGATATATGATAATAGGTTGTAGCAAAAATATTTTTGGAGATATTTAAAAAAATCATTTGCAAAGCTTTAAACGCGTTTTCTGGCTAAACTAGAAGAGATAGAGCGATTCTACGTGTTTTTCGTGATCACTGGGAATGCACAGATTCTGCGGATATATGATAATAGATTGTAGCAAAAATTTTGAGATATTTTAAAAAATCATTTGCAAAACTTTAAACGCGTTTTCTGGCTAAACTAGAAGAGATAGAGCGATTCTACGTGTTTTTCGTGATCACTGGGAATGCACAGATTCTGCCGATATATGATAATAGGTTGTAGCAAAAATATTTTTGGAGATATTTAAAAAAATCATTTGCAAAACTTTAAACGCGTTTTCTGGCTAAACTAGAAGAGATAGAGCGATTCTACGTGTTTTTCGTGATCACTGGGAATGCACAGATTCTGCCGATATATGATAATAGGTTGTAGCAAAAATATTTTTGGAGATATTTAAAAAAATCATTTGCAAAACTTTAAACACAGATTCTGCCGATATATGATAATAGGTTGTAGCAAAAATATTTTTGGAGATATTTAAAAAAATCATTTGCAAAACTTTAAACGCGTTTTCTGGCTAAACTAGAAGAGATAGAGCGATTCTACGTGTTTTTCGTGATCACTGGGAATGCACAGATTCTGCCGATATATGATAATAGGTTGTAGCAAAAATATTTTTGGAGATATTTAAAAAAATCATTTGCAAAACTTTAAACGCGTTTTCTGGCTAAACTAGAAGAGATAGAGCGATTCTACGTGTTTTTCGTGATCACTGGGAATGCACAGATTCTGCCGATATATGATAATATGTTGTAGCAAAAATATTTTTGGAAATATTTAACAAAATCATTTGCAAAACTTTAAACGCGTTTTCTGGCTAAACTAGAAGAGATAGAGCGATTCTACGTGTTTTTCGTGATCACTGGGAATGCACAGATTCTGCGGATATATGATAATAGGTTGTAGCAAAAATATTTTTGGAGATATTTTAAAAAATCATTTGCAAAACTTTAAACGCGTTTTCTGGCTAAACTAGAAGAGATAGAGCGATTCTACGTGTTTTTCGTGATCACTGGGAATGCACAGATTCTGCCGATATATGATAATATGTTGTAGCAAAAATATTTTTGGAAATATTTAAAAAAATCATTTGCAAAACTTTAAACGCGTTTTCTGGCTAAACTAGAAGAGATAGAGCGATTCTACGTGTTTTTCGTGATCACTGGGAATGCACAGATTCTGCCGATATATGATAATAGGTTGTAGCAAAAATATTTTTGGAGATATTTAAAAAAATCATTTGCAAAACTTTAAACGCGTTTTCTGGCTAAACTAGAAGAGATAGAGCGATTCTACGTGTTTTTCGTGATCACTGGGAATGCACAGATTCTGCCGATATATGATAATAAGTTGTAGCAAAAATATTTTTGGAAATATTTAACAAAATAATTTGCAAAGCTTTAAACGCGTTTTCTGGCTAAACTAGAAGAGATAGAGCGATTCTACGTGTTTTTCGTGATCACTGGGAATGCACAGATTCTGCGGATATATGATAATAGATTGTAGCAAAAATTTTGAGATATTTTAAAAAATCATTTGCAAAACTTTAAACGCGTTTTCTGGCTAAACTAGAAGAGATAGAGCGATTCTACATGTTTTTCGTGATCACTGGGAATGCACAGATTCTGCCGATATATGATAATAGGTTGTAGAAAAAATATATTTGGAGATATTTAAAAAAATCATTTGCAAAACTTTAAACGCGTTTTCTGGCTAAACTAGAAGAGATAGAGCGATTCTACGTGTTTTTCGTGATCACTGGGAATGCACAGATTCTGCCGATATATGATAATAGGTTGTAGCAAAAATATTTTTGGAGATATTTAAAAAAATCATTTGCAAAACTTTAAACGCGTTTTCTGGCTAAACTAGAAGAGATAGAGCGATTCTATGTGTTTTTCGTGATCACAAGGAATGCACAGATTCTGCCGATATATGATAATAGGTTGTAGCAAAAATATTTTTGGAGATATTTAAAAAAATCATTTGCAAAACTTTAAACGCGTTTTCTGGCTAAACTAGAAGAGATAGAGCGATTCTACGTGTTTTTCGTGATCACTGGGAATGCACAGATTCTGCCGATATATGATAATAGAGCAAAAATATTTTTGGAGATATTTAAAAAAATCATTTGCAAAACTTTAAACGCGTTTTCTGGCTAAACTAGAAGAGATAGAGCGATTCTACGTGTTTTTCGTGATCACTGGGAATGCACAGATTCTGCCGATATATGATAATATGTTGTAGCAAAAATATTTTTGGAAATATTTAACAAAATCATTTGCAAAACTTTAAACGCGTTTTCTGGCTAAACTAGAAGAGATAGAGCGATTCTACGTGTTTTTCGTGATCACTGGGAATGCACAGATTCTGCCGATATATGATAATAGGTTGTAGCAAAAATATTTTTGGAGATATTTAAAAAAATCATTTGCAAAACTTTAAACGCGTTTTCTGGCTAAACTAGAAGAGATAGAGCGATTCTACGTGTTTTTCGTGATCACTGGGAATGCACAGATTCTGCCGATATATGATAATATGTTGTAGCAAAAATATTTTTGGAAATATTTAACAAAATCATTTGCAAAACTTTAAACGCGTTTTCTGGCTAAACTAGAAGAGATAGAGCGATTCTACGTGTTTTTCGTGATCACTGGAAATACACAGATTCTGCCGATATATGATAATAGGTTGTAGCAAAAATATTTTTGGAGATATTTAAAAAAATCATTTGCAAAACTTTAAACGCGTTTTCTGGCTAAACTAGAAGAGATAGAGCGATTCTACGTGTTTTTCGTGATCACTGGGAATGCACAGATTCTGCCGATATATGATAATAGGTTGTAGCAAAAAATATTTTTGGAGATATTTAAAAAAATCATTTGCAAAACTTTAAACGCGTTTTCTGGCTAAACTAGAAGAGATAGAGCGATTCTACGTGTTTTTCGTGATCACTGGGAATGCACAGATTCTGCCGATATATGATAATAGGTTGTAGCAAAAATATTTTTGGAGATATTTAAAAAAATCATTTGCAAAACTTTAAACGCGTTTTCTGGCTAAACTAGAAGAGATAGAGCGATTCTACGTGTTTTTCGTGATCACTGGGAATGCACAGATTCTGCCGATATATGATAATAGGTTGTAGCAAAAATATTTTTGGAGATATTTAAAAAAATCATTTGCAAAACTTTAAACGCGTTTTCTGGCTAAACTAGAAGAGATAGAGCGATTCTACGTGTTTTTCGTGATCACTGGGAATGCACAGATTCTACCGATATATGATAATAGGTTGTAGCAAAAATATTTTTGGAGATATTTAAAAAAATCATTTGCAAAACTTTAAACGCGTTTTCTGGCTAAACTAGAAGAGATAGAGCGATTCTACGTGTTTTTCGTGATCACTGGGAATGCACAGATTCTGCCGATATATGATAATATGTTGTAGCAAAAATATTTTTGGAAATATTTAACAAAATCATTTGCAAAACTTTAAACGCGTTTTCTGGCTAAACTAGAAGAGATAGAGCGATTCTACGTGTTTTTCGTGATCACTGGGAATGCACAGATTCTGCCGATATATGATAATAGGTTGTAGCAAAAATATTTTTGGAGATATTTAAAAAAATCATTTGCAAAACTTTAAACGCGTTTTCTGACTAAACTAGAAGAGGTAGAGCGATTCTACGTGTTTCTCGTGATCACTGGGAATGCACAGATTCTGCCGATATATGATAATAGGTTGTAGCAAAAATATTTTTGGAGATATTTAAAAAAATCATTTGCAAAACTTTAAACGCGTTTTCTGGCTAAACTAGAAGAGATAGAGCGATTCTATGTGTTTTTCGTGATCACTGGGAATGCACAGATTCTGCCGATATATGATAATATGTTGTAGCAAAAATATTTTTGGAAATATTTAACAAAATCATTTGCAAAACTTTAAACGCGTTTTCTGGCTAAACTAGAAGAGATAGAGCGATTCTACGTGTTTTTCGTGATCACTGGGAATGCACAGATTCTACCGATATATGATAATAGGTTGTAGCAAAAATATTTTTGGAGATATTTAAAAAAATCATTTGCAAAACTTTAAACGCGTTTTCTGGCTAAACTAGAAGAGATAGAGCGATTCTACGTGTTTTTCGTGATCACTGGGAATGCACAGATTCTGCCGATATATGATAATATGTTGTAGCAAAAATATTTTTGGAAATATTTAACAAAATCATTTGCAAAACTTTAAACGCGTTTTCTGGCTAAACTAGAAGAGATAGAGCGATTCTACGTGTTTTTCGTGATCACTGGGAATGCACAGATTCTGCCGATATATGATAATAGGTTGTAGCAAAAATATTTTTGGAGATATTTAAAAAAATCATTTGCAAAACTTTAAACGCGTTTTCTGGCTAAACTAGAAGAGATAGAGCGATTCTACGTGTTTTTCGTGATCACTGGGAATGCACAGATTCTGCCGATATATGATAATATGTTGTAGCAAAAATATTTTTGGAAATATTTAACAAAATCATTTGCAAAACTTTAAACGCGTTTTCTGGCTAAACTAGAAGAGATAGAGCGATTCTACGTGTTTTTCGTGATCACTGGAAATACACAGATTCTGCCGATATATGATAATAGGTTGTAGCAAAAATATTTTTGGAGATATTTAAAAAAATCATTTGCAAAACTTTAAACGCGTTTTCTGGCTAAACTAGAAGAGATAGAGCGATTCTACGTGTTTTTCGTGATCACTGGGAATGCACAGATTCTGCCGATATATGATAATAGGTTGTAGCAAAAAATATTTTTGGAGATATTTAAAAAAATCATTTGCAAAACTTTAAACGCGTTTTCTGGCTAAACTAGAAGAGATAGAGCGATTCTACGTGTTTTTCGTGATCACTGGGAATGCACAGATTCTGCCGATATATGATAATAGGTTGTAGCAAAAATATTTTTGGAGATATTTAAAAAAATCATTTGCAAAACTTTAAACGCGTTTTCTGGCTAAACTAGAAGAGATAGAGCGATTCTACGTGTTTTTCGTGATCACTGGGAATGCACAGATTCTGCCGATATATGATAATATGTTGTAGCAAAAATATTTTTGGAAATATTTAACAAAATCATTTGCAAAACTTTAAACGCGTTTTCTGGCTAAACTAGAAGAGATAGAGCGATTCTACGTGTTTTTCGTGATCACTGGGAATGCACAGATTCTGCCGATATATGATAATAGGTTGTAGCAAAAATATTTTTGGAGATATTTAAAAAAATCATTTGCAAAACTTTAAACGCGTTTTCTGGCTAAACTAGAAGAGATAGAGCGATTCTACGTGTTTTTCGTGATCACTGGGAATGCACAGATTCTGCCGATATATGATAATAGGTTGTAGCAAAAATATTTTTGGAGATATTTTAAAAAATCATTTGCAAAACTTTAAGCGCGTTTTCTGGCTAAACTAGAAGAGATAGAGCGATTCTACGTGTTTTTCGTGATCACTGGGAATGCACAGATTCTGCCGATATATGATAATAGGTTGTAGCAAAAATATTTTTGGAGATATTTAAAAAAATCATTTGCAAAACTTTAAACGCCTTTTCTGGCTAAACTAGAAGAGATAGAGCGATTCTACGTGTTTTTTGTGATCACTGGGAATGCACAGATTCTGCCGATATATGATAATAGGTTGTAGCAAAAATATTTTTGGAGATATTTAAAAAAATCATTTGCAAAACTTTAAACGCGTTTTCTGGCTAAACTAGAAGAGATAGAGCGATTCTACATGTTTTTCGTGATCACTGGGAATGCACAGATTCTGCCGATATATGAAAATAGGTTGAAGCAAAATATTTTTGGAGATATTTAAAAAAATCATTTGCAAAATTTTAAACGCGTTTTCTGGCTAAACTAGAAGAGATAGAGCGATTCTACGTGTTTTTCGTGATCACTGGGAATGCACAGATTCTGCCGATATATGATAATATGTTGTAGCAAAAATACTTTTGGAAATATTTAACAAAATCATTTGCAAAACTTTAAACGCGTTTTCTGGCTAAACTAAAAGAGATAGAGCGATTCTACGTGTTTTTCGTGATCACTGGGAATGCACAGATTCTGCCGATATATGATAATAGGTTGTAGCAAAAATATTTTTGGAGATATTTAAAAAAATCATTTGCAAAACTTTAAACGCGTTTTCTGGCTAAACTAGAAGAGATAGAGCGATTCTACGTGTTTTTCGTGATCACTGGGAATGCACAGATTCTGCCGATATATGATAATATGTTGTAGCAAAAATATTTTTGGAAATATTTAACAAAATCATTTGCAAAACTTTAAACGCGTTTTCTGGCTAAACTAGAAGAGATAGAGCGATTCTACGGTTTTTCGTGATCACTGGGAATGCACAGATTCTGCCGATATATGATAATAGGTTGTAGCAAAAAATATTTTTGGAGATATTTAAAAAAATCATTTGCAAAACTTTAAACGCGTTTTCTGGCTAAACTAGAAGAGATAGAGCGATTCTACGTGTTTTTCGTGATCACTGGGAATGCACAGATTCTGCCGATATATGATAATAGGTTGTAGCAAAAATATTTTTGGAGATATTTTAAAAAATCATTTGCAAAACTTTAAACGCGTTTTCTGGCTAAACTAGAAGAGATAGAGCGATTCTACGTGTTTTTCGTGATCACTGGGAATGCACAGATTCTGCCGATATATGATAATAGGTTGTAGCAAAAATATTTTTGGAGATATTTAAAAAAATCATTTGCAAAACTTTAAACGCCTTTTCTGGCTAAACTAGAAGAGATAGAGCGATTCTACGTGTTTTTCTTGATCACTGGGAATGCACAGATTCTGCCGATATATGATAATAGGTTGTAGCAAAAATATTTTTGGAGATATTTAAAAAAATCATTTGCAAAACTTTAAACGCGTTTTCTGGCTAAACTAGAAGAGATAGAGCGATTCTACGTGTTTTTCGTGATCACTGGGAATGCACAGATTCTGCCGATATATGATAATAGATTGTAGCAAAAATATTTTTGGAGATATTTAAAAAAATCATTTGCAAAACTTTAAACGCGTTTTCTGGCTAAACTAGAAGAGATAGAGCGATTCTACGTGTTTTTCGTGATCACTGGGAATACACAGATTCTGCCGATATATGATAATAGGTTGTAGCAAAAATATTTTTGGAGATATTTAACAAAATCATTTGCAAAACTTTAAACGCGTTTTCTGGGTAAACTAGAAGAGATAGAGCGATTCTACGTGTTTTTCGTGATCACTGGGAATGCACAGATTCTGCCGATATATGATAATAGGTTGTAGCAAAAATATTTTTGGAGATATTTAAAAAAATCATTTGCAAAACTTTAAACGCGTTTTCTGGCTAAACTAGAAGAGATAGAGCGATTCTACGTGTTTTTCGTGATCACTGGGAATGCACAGATTCTGCCGATATATGATAATAGGTTGTAGCAAAAATATTTTTGGAGATATTTTAAAAAATCATTTGCAAAACTTTAAACGCGTTTTCTGGCTAAACTAGAAGAGATAGAGCGATTCTACGTGTTTTTCGTGATCACTGGGAATGCACAGATTCTGCCGATATATGATAATAGGTTGTAGCAAAAATATTTTTGGAGATATTTAAAAAAATCATTTGCAAAACTTTAAACGCGTTTCTGGCTAAACTAGAAGAGATAGAGCGATTCTACGTGTTTTTCGTGATCACTGGGAATGCACAGATTCTGCCGATATGTGATAATAGGTTGTAGCAAAAATATTTTTGGAGATATTTAAAAAAATCATTTGCAAAACTTTAAACGCGTTTTCTGGCTAAACTAGAAGAGATAGAGCGATTCTACGTGTTTTTCGTGATCACTGGGAATGCACAGATTCTGGCGATATATGATAATATGTTGTAGCAAAAATATTTTTGGAAATATTTAACAAAATCATTTGCAAAACTTTAAACGCGTTTTCTGGCTAAACTAGAAGAGATAGAGCGATTCTACGTGTTTCTCGTGATCACTGGGAATGCACAGATTCTGCCGATATATGATAATAGGTTGTAGCAAAAATATTTTTGGAGATATTTTAAAAAATCATTTGCAAAACTTTAAACGCGTTTTCTGGCTAAACTAGAAGAGATAGAGCGATTCTACGTGTTTTTCGTGATCACTAGGAATGCACAGATTCTGCCGATATATGATAATATGTTGTAGCAAAAATATTTTTGGAAATATTTAACAAAATCATTTGCAAAACTTTAAACGCGTTTTCTGGCTAAACTAGAAGAGATAGAGCGATTCTACGTGTTTTTCGTGATCACTGGGAATGCACAGATTCTGCCGATATATGATAATATGTTGTAGCAAAAATATTTTTGGAAATATTTAACAAAATCATTTGCAAAACTTTAAACGCGTTTTCTGGCTAAACTAGAAGAGATAGAGCGATTCTACGTGTTTTTCGTGATCACTGGGAATGCACAGATTCTGCCGATATATGATAATAAGTTGTAGCAAAAATATTTTTGGAGATATTTAAAAAAATCATTTGCAAAACTTTAAACGCGTTTTCTGGCTAAACTAGAAGAGATAGAGCGATTCTACGTGTTTTTCGTGATCACTGGGAATGCACAGATTCTGCCGATATATGATAATAGGTTGTAGCAAAAATATTTTTGGAGATATTTTAAAAAATCATTTGCAAAACTTTAAACGCGTTTTCTGGCTAAACTAGAAGAGATAGAGCGATTCTACGTGTTTTTCGTGATCACTGGGAATGCACAGATTCTGCCGATATATGATAATAGGTTGTAGCAAAAATATTTTTGGAGATATTTAAAAAAATCATTTGCAAAACTTTAAACGCGTTTCTGGCTAAACTAGAAGAGATAGAGCGATTCTACGTGTTTTTCGTGATCACTGGGAATGCACAGATTCTGCCGATATGTGATAATAGGTTGTAGCAAAAATATTTTTGGAGATATTTAAAAAAATCATTTGCAAAACTTTAAACGCGTTTTCTGGCTAAACTAGAAGAGATAGAGCGATTCTACGTGTTTTTCGTGATCACTAGGAATGCACAGATTCTGGCGATATATGATAATATGTTGTAGCAAAAATATTTTTGGAAATATTTAACAAAATCATTTGCAAAACTTTAAACGCGTTTTCTGGCTAAACTAGAAGAGATAGAGCTATTCTACGTGTTTTTCGTGATCACTGGGAATGCACAGATTCTGCCGATATATGATAATAGGTTGTAGCAAAAATATTTTTGGAGATATTTTAAAAAATCATTTGCAAAACTTTAAACGCGTTTTCTGGCTAAACTAGAAGAGATAGAGCGATTCTACGTGTTTTTCGTGATCACTGGGAATGCACAGATTCTGCCGATATATGATAATAGGTTGTAGCAAAAATATTTTTGGAGATATTTTAAAAAATCATTTGCAAAACTTTAAACGCGTTTTCTGGCTAAACTAGAAGAGATAGAGCGATTCTACGTGTTTTTCGTGATCACTGGGAATGCACAGATTCTGCCGATATATGATAATAGGTTGTAGCAAAAATATTTTTGGAGATATTTAAAAAAATCATTTGCAAAACTTTAAACGCGTTTCTGGCTAAACTAGAAGAGATAGAGCGATTCTACGTGTTTTTCGTGATCACTGGGAATGCACAGATTCTGCCGATATGTGATAATAGGTTGTAGCAAAAATATTTTTGGAGATATTTAAAAAAATCATTTGCAAAACTTTAAACGCGTTTCTGGCTAAACTAGAAGAGATAGAGCGATTCTACGTGTTTTTCGTGATCACTAGGAATGCACAGATTCTGCCGATATATGATAATATGTTGTAGCAAAAATATTTTTGGAAATATTTAACAAAATCATTTGCAAAACTTTAAACGCGTTTTCTGGCTAAACTAGAAGAGATAGAGCGATTCTACGTGTTTTTCGTGATCACTGGGAATGCACAGATTCTGCCGATATGTGATAATAGGTTGTAGCAAAAATATTTTTGGAGATATTTAAAAAAATCATTTGCAAAACTTTAAACGCGTTTTCTGGCTAAACTAGAAGAGATAGAGCGATTCTACGTGTTTTTCGTGATCACTGGGAATGCACAGATTCTGCCGATATATGATAATATGTTGTAGCAAAAATATTTTTGGAAATATTTAAAAAAATCATTTGCAAAACTTTAAACGCGTTTTCTGGCTAAACTAGAAGAGATAGAGCGATTCTACGTGTTTTTCGTGATCACTGGGAATGCACAGATTCTGCCGATATATGATAATAGGTTGTAGCAAAAATATTTTTGGAGATATTTTAAAAAATCATTTACAAAATTTTAAACGCGTTTTCTGGCTAAACCAGAAGAGATAGAGCGATTCTACGTGTTTTTCGTGATCACTGGGAATGCACAGATTCTGCCGATATATGATAATAGGTTGTAGCAAAAATATTTTTGGAGATATTTAAAAAAATCATTTGCAAAACTTTAAACGCGTTTTCTGGTTAAACTAGAAGAGATAGAGCGATTCTACGTGTTTTTCGTGATCACTGGGAATGCACAGATTCTGCCGATATATGATAATAGGTTGTAGCAAAAATATTTTTGGAGATATTTAAAAAAATCATTTGCAAAACTTTAAACGCGTTTTCTGGCTAAACTAGAAGAGATAGAGCGATTCTACGTGTTTTTCGTGATCACTATGGGAATGCACAGATTCTGCCGATATATGATAATAGATTGTAGCAAAAATATTTTTGGAGATATTTAAAAAAATCATTTGCAAAACTTTAAACGCGTTTTCTGGCTAAACTAGAAGAGATAGAGCGATTCTACGTATTTTTCGTGATCACTGGGAATGCACAGATTCTGCCGATATATGATAATAGGTTGTAGCAAAAATATTTTTGGAGATATTTAAAAAAATCATTTGCAAAACTTTAAACGCGTCTTCTGGCTAAACTAGAAGAGATAGAGCGATTCTACGTGTTTTTCGTGATCACTGGGAATGCACAGATTCTGCCGATATATGATAATAGGTTGTAGCAAAAATATTTTTGGAGATATTTAAAAAAATCATTTGCAAAACTTTAAACGCGTTTTCTGGCTAAACTAGAAGAGATAGAGCGATTCTACGTATTTTTCGTGATCACTGGGAATGCACAGATTCTGCCGATATATGATAATAGGTTGTAGCAAAAATATTTTTGGAGATATTTAAAAAAATCATTTGCAAAACTTTAAACGCGTTTTCTGGCTAAACTAGAAGAGATAGAGCGATTCTACGTGTTTTTCGTGATCACTGGGAATGCACAGATTCTGGCGATATATGATAATAGGTTGTAGCAAAAATATTTTTGGAAATATTTAACAAAATCATTTGCAAAACTTTAAACGCGTTTTCTGGCTAAACAGAAGAAATAGAGCGATTCTACGTGTTTTTCGTGATCACTGGGAATGCACAGATTCTGCCGATATATGATAATAGGTTGTAGCAAAAATATTTTTGGAGATATTTAAAAAAATCATTTGCAAAACTTTAAACGCGTTTTCTGGCTAAACTAGAAGAGATAGAGCGATTCTACGTGTTTTTCGTGATCACTGGGAATGCACAGATTCTGCCGATATATGATAATAGGTTGTAGCAAAAATATTTTTGGAGATATTTTAAAAAATCATTTGCAAAACTTTAAACGCGTTTTCTGGCTAAACTAGAAAAGATAGAGCGATTCTACGTGTTTTTCGTGATCACTGGGAATGCACAGATTCTGCCGATATATGATAATAGGTTGTAGCAAAAATATTTTTGGAGATATTTTAAAAAATCATTTGCAAAACTTTAAACGCGTTTTCTGGCTAAACTAGAAGAGATAGAGCGATTCTACGTGTTTTTCGTGATCACTGGGAATGCACAGATTCTGCTGATATATGATAATAGGTTGTAGCAAAAATATTTTTGGAGATATTTTAAAAAATCATTTGCAAAACTTTAAACGCGTTTTCTGGCTAAACTAGAAGAGATAGAGCGATTCTACGTGTTTTTCGTGATCACTGGGAATGCACAGATTCTGCCGATATATGATAATAGGTTGTAGCAAAAATATTTTTGGAGATATTTAAAAAAATCATTTGCAAAACTTTAAACGCGTTTTCTGGCTAAACTAGAAGAGATAGAGCGATTCTACGTGTTTTTCGTGATCACTGGGAATGCACAGATTCTGCCGATTTATGATAATAGGTTGTAGCAAAAATATTTTTGGAGATATTTAAAAAAATCATTTGCAAAACTTTAAACGCGTTTTCTGGCTAAACTAGAAGAGATAGAGCGATTCTACGTGTTTTTCGTGACCACTGGGAATGCACAGATTCTGCCGATATATGATAATAGGTTGTAGCAAAAATATTTTTGGAAATATTTAACAAAATCATTTGCAAAACTTTAAACGCGTTTTCTGGCTAAACTAGAAGAGATAGAGCGATTCTACGTGTTTTTCGTGATCACTGGGAATGCACAGATTCTGCCGATATATGATAATAGGTTGAAGCAAAAATATTTTTTCAGATATTTAAAAAAAATCATTTGCAAAACTTTAAACGCGTTTTCTGGCTAAACTAGAAGAGATAGAGCGATTCTACGTGTTTTTCGTGATCACTGGGAATGCACAGATTCTGCCGATATATGATAATAGGTTGTAGCAAAAATATTTTTGGAGATATTTTAAAAAATCATTTGCAAAACTTTAAACGCGTTTTCTGGCTAAACTAGAAGAGATAGAGCGATTCTACGTGTTTTTCGTGATCACTGGGAATGCACAGATTCTGCCGATATATGATAATAGGTTGTAGCAAAAATATTTTTGGAGACATTTAAAAAATCATTTGCAAAACTTTAAACGCGTTTTCTGGCTAAACTAGAAGAGATAGAGCGATTCTACGTGTTTTTCGTGATCACTGGGAATGCACAGATTCTGCTGATATATGATAATAGGTTGTAGCAAAAATATTTTTGGAGATATTTAAAAAAATCATTTGCAAAACTTTAAACGCGTTTTCTGGCTAAACTAGAAGAGATAGAGCGATTCTACGTGTTTTTCGTGATCACTGGGAATGCACAGATTCTGCCGATATATGATAATAGGTTGTAGCAAAAATATTTTTGGAGATATTTAAAAAAAATCATTTGCAAAACTTTAAACGCGTTTTCTGGCTAAACTAGAAGAGATAGAGCGATTCTACGTGTTTTTCGTGATCACTGGGAATGCACAGATTCTGCCGATATATGATAATATGTTGTAGCAAAAATATTTTTGGAAATATTTAACAAAATCATTTGCAAAACTTTAAACGCGTTTTCTGGCTAAACTAGAAGAGATAGAGCGATTCTACGTGTTTTTCGTGATCACTGGGAATGCACAGATTCTGCGGATATATGATAATAGATTGTAGCAAAAATTTTGAGATATTTTAAAAAATCATTTGCAAAACTTTAAACGCGTTTTCTGGCTAAACTAGAAGAGATAGAGCGATTCTACGTGTTTTTCGTGATCAATGGGAATGCACAAATTCTGGCGATATATGATAATAGGTTGTAGCAAAAATATTTTTGGAGATATTTGAAAAAAATTTTTGCAAAACTTTAAACGCGTTTTCTGGCTAAACTAGAAGAGATAGAGCGATTCTACGTGTTTTTCGTGATCACTGGGAATGCACAGATTCTGCCGATATATGATAATAGGTTGTAGCAAAAATATTTTTGGAGATATTTAAAAAAATCATTTGCAAAACTTTAAACGCGTTTTCTGGCTAAACTAGAAGAGATAGAGCGATTCTACGTGTTTTTCGTGATCACTGGGAATGCACAGATTCTGCGGATATATGATAATAGATTGTAGCAAAAATTTTGAGATATTTTAAAAAATCATTTGCAAAACTTTAAACGCGTTTTCTGGCTAAACTAGAAGAGATAGAGCGATTCTACGTGTTTTTCGTGATCACTGGGAATGCACAGATTCTGCCGATATATGATAATAGGTTGTAGCAAAAATATTTTTGGAGATATTTAAAAAAATCATTTGCAAAACTTTAAACGCGTTTTCTGGCTAAACTAGAAGAGATAGAGCGATTCTACGTGTTTTTCGTGATCACTTGGAATGCACAGATTCTGCCGATATATGATAATAGGTTGTAGCAAAAATATTTTTGGAGATATTTAAAAAAAATCATTTGCAAAACTTTAAACGCGTTTTCTGGCTAAACTAGAAGAGATAGAGCGATTCTACGTGTTTTTCGTGATCACTGGGAATGCACAGATTCTGCCGATATATGATAATAGGTTGTAGCAAAAATATTTTTGGAGATATTTAAAAAAATCATTTGCAAAACTTTAAACGCGTTTTCTGGCTAAACTAGAAGAGATAGAGCGATTCTACGTGTTTTTCGTGATCACTGGGAATGCACAGATTCTGCCGATATATGATAATATGTTGTAGCAAAAATATTTTTGGAAATATTTAACAAAATCATTTGCAAAACTTTAAACGCGTTTTCTGGCTAAACTAGAAGAGATAGAGCGATTCTACGTGTTTTTTCGTGATCACTGGGAATGCACAGATTCTGCCGATATATGATAATAGGTTGTAGCAAAAATATTTTTGGAGATATTTAAAAAAATCATTTGCAAAGCTTTAAAACGCGTTTTCTGACTAAACTAGAAGAGATAGAGCGATTCTACGTGTTTTTCGTGATCACTGGGAATGCACAGATTCTGCCGATATATGATAATATGTTGTAGCAAAAATATTTTTGGAAATATTTAACAAAATCATTTGCAAAACTTTAAACGCGTTTTCTGGCTAAACTAGAAGAGATAGAGCGATTCTACGTGTTTTTTCGTGATCACTGGGAATGCACAGATTCTGCCGATATATGATAATAGGTTGTAGCAAAAATATTTTTGGAGATATTTAAAAAAATCATTTGCAAAACTTTAAACGCGTTTTCTGGCTAAACTAGAAGAGATAGAGCAATTCTACGTGTTTTTCGTGATCACTGGGAATGCACAGATTCTGGCGATATATGATAATAGGTTGTAGCAAAAATATTTTTGGAGATATTTGAAAAAAATTTTTGCAAAACTTTAAACGCGTTTTCTGGCTAAACTAGAAGAGATAGAGCGATTCTACGTGTTTTTCGTGATCACTGGGAATGCACAGATTCTGCCGATATATGATAATTGGTTGTAGCAAAAATATTTTTGGAAATATTTAACAAAATCATTTGCAAAACTTTAAACGCGTTTTCTGGCTAAACTAGAAGAGATAGAGCTATTCTACGTGTTTTTCGTGATCACTGGGAATGCACAGATTCTGCCGATATATGATAATAGGTTGTAGCAAAAATATTTTTGGAGATATTTAACAAAATCATTTGCAAAACTTTAAACGCGTTTTCTGGCTAAACTAGAAGAGATAGAGCGACTCTACGTGTTTTTCGTGATCACTGGGAATGCACAAATTCTGCCGATATATGATAATATGTTGTAGCAAGAATATTTTTGGAGATATTTAAAAAAATCATTTGCAAAACTTTAAACGCGTTTTCTGGCTAAACTAGAAGAGATAGAGCGATTCTACGTGTTTTTCGTAAAAATATTTTTGGAGATATTTAAAAAAATCATTTGCAAAACTTTAAACGCGTTTTCTGGCTAAACTAGAAGAGATAGAGCGATTCTACGTGTTTTTCGTGATCACTGGGAATGCACAGATTCTGCCGATATATGATAATATGTTGTAGCAAAAATATTTTTGGAAATATTTAACAAAATCATTTGCAAAACTTTAAACGCGTTTTCTGGCTAAACTAGAAGAGATAGAGCGATTCTACGTGTTTTTCGTGATCACTGGGAATGCACAAATTCTGCCGATATATGATAATATGTTGTAGCAAGAATATTTTTGGAGATATTTAAAAAAATCATTTGCAAAACTTTAAACGCGTTTTCTGGCTAAACTAGAAGAGATAGAGCGATTCTACGTGTTTTTCGTGATCAATGGGAATGCACAAATTCTGCCGATATATGATAATAGGTTGTAGCAAAAATATTTTTGGAGATATTTGAAAAAAATTTTTACAAAACTTTAAACGCGTTTTCTGGCTAAACTAGAAGAGATAGAGCGATTCTACGTGTTTTTCGTGATCACTGGGAATGCACAGATTCTGCCGATATATGATAATAGGTTGTAGCAAAAATATTTTTGGAGATATTTAAAAAAATCATTTGCAAAACTTTAAACGCGTTTTCTGGCTAAACTAGAAGAGATAGAGCGATTCTACGTGTTTTTCGTGATCACTGGGAATGCACAGATTCTGCGGATATATGATAATAGGTTGTAGCAAAAATATTTTTGGAGATATTTTAAAAAATCATTTGCAAAACTTTAAACGCGTTTTCTGGCTAAACTAGAAGAGATAGAGCGATTCTACGTGTTTTTCGTGATCACTGGGAATGCGCAGATTCTGCCGATATATGATAATGGGTTGTAGCAAAAATATTTTTGGAGATATTTAAAAAAATCATTTGCAAAACTTTAAACGCGTTTTCTGGCTAAACTAGAAGAGATAGAGCGATTCTACGTGTTTTTCGTGATCACTTGGAATGCACAGATTCTGGCGATATATGATAATAGGTTGTAGCAAAAATATTTTTGGAGATATTTAAAAAAATCATTTGCAAAACTTTAAACGCGTTTTCTGACTAAACTAGAAGAGATAGAGCGATTCTACGTGTTTTTCGTGATCACTGGGAATGCACAGATTCTGCCGATATATGATAATATGTTGTAGCAAAAATATTTTTAGAAATATTTAACAAAATCATTTGCAAAACTTTAAACGCGTTTTCTGGCTAAACTAGAAGAGATAGAGCGATTCTACGTGTTTTTCGTGATCACTGGGAATGCACAGATTCTGCCGATATATGATAATAGGTTGTAGCAAAAATATTTTTGGAGATATTTAAAAAAATCATTTGCAAAACTTTAAACGCGTTTTCTGACTAAACTAGAAGAGATAGAGCGATTCTACGTGTTTTTCGTGATCACTGGGAATGCACAGATTCTGCCGATATATGATAATATGTTGTAGCAAAAATATTTTTAGAAATATTTAACAAAATCATTTGCAAAACTTTAAACGCGTTTTCTGGCTAAACTAGAAGAGATAGAGCGATTCTACGTGTTTTTCGTGATCACTGGGAATGCACAGATTCTGCCGATATATGATAATAGGTTGTAGCAAAAATATTTTTGGAGATATTTAAAAAAATCATTTGCAAAACTTTAATCGCGTTTTCTGGCTAAACTAGAAGAGATAGAGCGATTCTACGTGTTTTTCGTGATCACTGGGAATGCACAGATTCTGCCGATATATGATAATAGGTTGTAGCAAAAATATTTTTGGAGATATTTAAAAAAATCATTTGCAAAACTTTAAACGCGTTTTCTGGCTAAACTAGAAGAGATAGAGCTATTCTACGTGTTTTTCGTGATCACTGGGAATGCACAGATTCTGCCGATATATGATAATATGTTGTAGCAAAAATATTTTTGGAGATATTTAACAAAATCATTTGCAAAACTTTAAACGCGTTTTCTGGCTAAACTAGAAGAGATAGAGCGACTCTACGTGTTTTTCGTGATCACTGGGAATGCACAAATTCTGCCGATATATGATAATATGTTGTAGCAAGAATATTTTTGGAGATATTTAAAAAAATCATTTGCAAAACTTTAAACGCGTTTTCTGGCTAAACTAGAAGAGATAGAGCGATTCTACGTGTTTTTCGTGATCAATGGGAATGCACAAATTCTGGCGATATATGATAATAGGTTGTAGCAAAAATATTTTTGGAGATATTTGAAAAAAATTTTTGCAAAACTTTAAACGCGTTTTCTGGCTAAACTAGAAGAGATAGAGCGATTCTACGTGTTTTTCGTGATCACTGGGAATGCACAGATTCTGCCGATATATGATAATAGGTTGTAGCAAAAATATTTTTGGAGATATTTAAAAAAATCATTTGCAAAGCTTTAAACGCATTTTCTGGCTAAACTAGAAGAGATAGAGCGATTCTACGTGTTTTTCGTGATCACTGGGAATGCACAGATTCTGCGGATATATGATAATAGATTGTAGCAAAAATTTTGAGATATTTTAAAAAATCATTTGCAAAACTTTAAACGCGTTTTCTGGCTAAACTAGAAGAGATAGAGCGATTCTACGTGTTTTTCGTGATCACTGGGAATGCACAGATTCTGCCGATATATGATAATAGGTTGTAGCAAAAATATTTTTGGAGATATTTAAAAAAAATCATTTGCAAAACTTTAAACGCGTTTTCTGGCTAAACTAGAAGAGATAGAGCGATTCTACGTGTTTTTCGTGATCACTGGGAATGCACAGATTCTGCCGATATATGATAATATGTTGTAGCAAAAATATTTTTGGAAATATTTAACAAAATCATTTGCAAAACTTTAAACGCGTTTTCTGACTAAACTAGAAGAGATAGAGCGATTCTACGTGTTTTTCGTGATCACTGGGAATGCACAGATTCTGCCGATATATGATAATAGGTTGTAGCAAAAATATTTTTGGAGATATTTAAAAAAATCATTTGCAAAACTTTAAACGCGTTTTCTGGCTAAACTAGAAGAGATAGAGCTATTCTACGTGTTTTTCGTGATCACTGGGAATGCACAGATTCTGCCGATATATGATAATATGTTGTAGCAAAAATATTTTTGGAAATATTTAACAAAATCATTTGCAAAACTTTAAACGCGTTTTCTGACTAAACTAGAAGAGATAGAGCGATTCTACGTGTTTTTCGTGATCACTGGGAATGCACAGATTCTGCCGATATATGATAATAGGTTGTAGCAAAAATATTTTTGGAGATATTTAAAAAAATCATTTGCAAAACTTTAAACGCGTTTTCTGGCTAAACTAGAAGAGATAGAGCGATTCTACGTGTTTTTCGTGATCACTGGGAATGCACAGATTCTGCCGATATATGATAATAGGCTGTAGCAAAAATATTTTTGGAGATATTTAAAAAAATCATTTGCAAAACTTTAAACGCGTTTTCTGGCTAAACTAGAAGAGATAGAGCGATTCTACGTGTTTTTCGTGATCACTGGGAATGCACAGATTCTGGCGATATATGATAATAGGTTGTAGCAAAAATATTTTTGGAGATATTTAAAAAAATCATTTGCAAAACTTTAAACGCGTTTTCTGGCTAAACTAGAAGAGATAGAGCGATTCTACGTGTTTTTCGTGATCACTGGGAATGCACAGATTCTGCCGATATATGATAATAGGTTGTAGCAAAAATATTTTTGGAGATATTTAAAAAAATCATTTGCAAAACTTTAAACGCGTTTTCTGGCTAAACTAGAAGAGATAGAGCGATTCTACGTGTTTTTCGTGATCACTGGGAATGCACAGATTCTGCCGATATATGATAATATGTTGTAGCAAAAATATTTTTGGAAATATTTAACAAAATCATTTGCAAAACTTTAAACGCGTTTTCTGGCTAAACTAGAAGAGATAGAGCTATTCTACGTGTTTTTCGTGATCACTGGGAATGCACAGATTCTGCCGATATATGATAATAGGTTGTAGCAAAAATATTTTTGAAGATATTTAACAAAATCATTTGCAAAACTTTAAACGCGTTTTCTGGCTAAACTAGAAGAGATAGAGCGACTCTACGTGTTTTTCGTGATCACTGGGAATGCACAAATTCTGCCGATATATGATAATATGTTGTAGCAAGAATATTTTTGGAGATATTTAAAAAAATCATTTGCAAAACTTTAAACGCGTTTTCTGGCTAAACTAGAAGAGATAGAGCGATTCTACGTGTTTTTCGTGATCAATGGGAATGCACAAATTCTGGCGATATATGATAATAGGTTGTAGCAAAAATATTTTTGGAGATATTTGAAAAAAATTTTTGCAAAACTTTAAACGCGTTTTCTGGCTAAACTAGAAGAGATAGAGCGATTCTACGTGTTTTTCGTGATCACTGGGAATGCACAGATTCTGCCGATATATGATAATAGGTTGTAGCAAAAATATTTTTGGAGATATTTAAAAAAATCATTTGCAAAGCTTTAAACGCGTTTTCTGGCTAAACTAGAAGAGATAGAGCGATTCTACGTGTTTTTCGTGATCACTGGGAATGCACAGATTCTGCGGATATATGATAATAGATTGTAGCAAAAATTTTGAGATATTTTAAAAAATCATTTGCAAAACTTTAAACGCGTTTTCTGGCTAAACTAGAAGAGATAGAGCGATTCTACGTGTTTTTCGTGATCACTGGGAATGCACAGATTCTGCCGATATATGATAATAGGTTGTAGCAAAAATATTTTTGGAGATATTTAAAAAAATCATTTGCAAAACTTTAAACGCGTTTTCTGGCTAAACTAGAAGAGATAGAGCGATTCTACGTGTTTTTCGTGATCACTGGGAATGCACAGATTCTGCCGATATATGATAATAGGTTGTAGCAAAAATATTTTTGGAGATATTTAAAAAAATCATTTGCAAAACTTTAAACACAGATTCTGCCGATATATGATAATAGGTTGTAGCAAAAATATTTTTGGAGATATTTAAAAAAATCATTTGCAAAACTTTAAACGCGTTTTCTGGCTAAACTAGAAGAGATAGAGCGATTCTACGTGTTTTTCGTGATCACTGGGAATGCACAGATTCTGCCGATATATGATAATAGGTTGTAGCAAAAATATTTTTGGAGATATTTAAAAAAATCATTTGCAAAACTTTAAACGCGTTTTCTGGCTAAACTAGAAGAGATAGAGCGATTCTACGTGTTTTTCGTGATCACTGGGAATGCACAGATTCTGCCGATATATGATAATATGTTGTAGCAAAAATATTTTTGGAAATATTTAACAAAATCATTTGCAAAACTTTAAACGCGTTTTCTGGCTAAACTAGAAGAGATAGAGCGATTCTACGTGTTTTTCGTGATCACTGGGAATGCACAGATTCTGCCGATATATGATAATAGGTTGTAGCAAAAATATTTTTGGAGATATTTTAAAAAATCATTTGCAAAACTTTAAACGCGTTTTCTGGCTAAACTAGAAGAGATAGAGCGATTCTACGTGTTTTTCGTGATCACTGGGAATGCACAGATTCTGCCGATATATGATAATATGTTGTAGCAAAAATATTTTTGGAAATATTTAACAAAATCATTTGCAAAACTTTAAACGCGTTTTCTGGCTAAACTAGAAGAGATAGAGCGATTCTACGTGTTTTTCGTGATCACTGGGAATGCACAGATTCTGCCGATATATGATAATAGGTTGTAGCAAAAATATTTTTGGAGATATTTAAAAAAATCATTTGCAAAACTTTAAACGCGTTTTCTGGCTAAACTAGAAGAGATAGAGCGATTCTACGTGTTTTTCGTGATCACTGGGAATGCACAGATTCTGCCGATATATGATAATATGTTGTAGCAAAAATATTTTTGGAAATATTTAACAAAATAATTTGCAAAGCTTTAAACGCGTTTTCTGGCTAAACTAGAAGAGATAGAGCGATTCTACGTGTTTTTCGTGATCACTGGGAATGCACAGATTCTGCGGATATATGATAATAGATTGTAGCAAAAATTTTGAGATATTTTAAAAAATCATTTGCAAAACTTTAAACGCGTTTTCTGGCTAAACTGGAAGAGATAGAGCGATTCTACATGTTTTTCGTGATCACTGGGAATGCACAGATTCTGCCGATATATGATAATAGGTTGTAGCAAAAATATATTTGGAGATATTTAAAAAAATCATTTGCAAAACTTTAAACGCGTTTTCTGGCTAAACTAGAAGAGATAGAGCGATTCTACGTGTTTTTCGTGATCACTGGGAATGCACAGATTCTGCCGATATATGATAATAGGTTGTAGCAAAAATATTTTTGGAGATATTTAAAAAAATCATTTGCAAAACTTTAAAAGCGTTTTCTGGCTAAACTAGAAGAGATAGAGCGATTCTATGTGTTTTTCGTGATCACTTGGAATGCACAGATTCTGCCGATATATGATAATAGGTTGTAGCAAAAATATTTTTGGAGATATTTAAAAAAATCATTTGCAAAACTTTAAACGCGTTTTCTGGCTAAACTAGAAGAGATAGAGCGATTCTACGTGTTTTTCGTGATCACTGGGAATGCACAGATTCTGCCGATATATGATAATAGGTTGTAGCAAAAATATTTTTGGAGATATTTGAAAAAATCATTTGCAAAACTTTAAACGCGTTTTCTGGCTAAACTAGAAGAGATAGAGCGATTCTACGTGTTTTTCGTGATCACTGGAAATGCACAGATTCTGCCGATATATGATAATATGTTGCAGCAAAAATATTTTTGAAAATATTTAACAAAATCATTTGCAAAACTTTAAACGCGTTTTCTGGCTAAACTAGAAGAGATAGAGCGATTCTACGTGTTTTTCGTGATCACTGGGAATGCACAGATTCTGCCGATATATGATAATAGGTTGTAGCAAAAATATTTTTGGAAATATTTAACAAAATCATTTGCAAAACTTTAAACGCGTTTTCTGGCTAAACTAGAAGAGATAGAGCGATTCTATGTGTTTTTCGTGATCACTTGGAATGCACAGATTCTGCCGATATATGATAATAGGTTGTAGCAAAAATATTTTTGGAGATATTTAAAAAAATCATTTGCAAAACTTTAAACGCGTTTTCTGGCTAAACTAGAAGAGATAGAGCGATTCTACGTGTTTTTCGTGATCACTGGGAATGCACAGATTCTGCCGATATATGATAATAGGTTGTAGCAAAAATATTTTTGGAGATATTTTAAAAAATCATTTGCAAAACTTTAAACGCGTTTTCTGGCTAAACTAGAAGAGATAGAGCGATTCTACGTGTTTTTCGTGATCACTGGGAATGCACAGATTCTGCCGATATATGATAATATGTTGCAGCAAAAATATTTTTGAAAATATTTAACAAAATCATTTGCAAAACTTTAAACGCGTTTTCTGGCTAAACTAGAAGAGATAGAGCGATTCTACGTGTTTTTCGTGATCACTGGGAATGCACAGATTCTGCCGATATATGATAATAGGTTGTAGCAAAAATATTTTTGGAGATATTTAAAAAAATCATTTGCAAAACTTTAAACGCGTTTTCTGGCTAAACTAGAAGAGATAGAGCGATTCTACGTGTTTTTCGTGATCACTGGGAATGCACAGATTCTGCCGATATATGATAATAGGTTGTAGCAAAAATATTTTTGGAAATATTTAACAAAATCATTTGCAAAACTTTAAACGCGTTTTCTGGCTAAACTAGAAGAGATAGAGCGATTCTACGTGTTTTTCGTGATCACTGGGAATGCACAGATTCTGCCGATATATGATAATAGGTTGTAGCAAAAATATTTTTGGAGATATATAAAAAAAATCATTTGCAAAGCTTTAAACGCGTTTTCTGGCTAAACTAGAAGAGATAGAGCGATTCTACGTGTTTTTCGTGATCACTGGGAATGCACAGATTCTGCGGATATATGATAATAGATTGTAGCAAAAATTTTGAGATATTTTAAAAAATCATTTGCAAAACTTTAAACGCGTTTTCTGGCTAAACTAGAAGAGATAGAGCGATTCTACGTGTTTTTCGTGATCACTGGGAATGCACAGATTCTGCCGATATATGATAATAGGTTGTAGCAAAAATATTTTTGGAGATATTTAAAAAAATCATTTGCAAAACTTTAAACGCGTTTTCTGGCTAAACTAGAAGAGATAGAGCGATTCTACGTGTTTTTCGTGATCACTTGGAATGCACAGATTCTGCCGATATATGATAATAGGTTGTAGCAAAAATATTTTTGGAGATATTTAAAAAAATCATTTGCAAAACTTTAAACGCGTTTTCTGGCTAAACTAGAAGAGATAGAGCGATTCTACGTGTTTTTCGTGATCACTGGGAATGCACAGATTCTGCCGATATATGATAATAGGTTGTAGCAAAAATATTTTTGGAAATATTTAACAAAATCATTTGCAAAACTTTAAACGCGTTTTCTGGCTAAACTAGAAGAGATAGAGCGATTCTACGTGTTTTTCGTGATCACTGGGAATGCACAAATTCTGCCGATATATGATAATATGTTGTAGCAAGAATATTTTTGGAGATATTTAAAAAAATCATTTGCAAAACTTTAAACGCGTTTTCTGGCTAAACTAGAAGAGATAGAGCGATTCTACGTGTTTTTCGTGATCACTTGGAATGCACAGATTCTGCCGATATATGATAATAGGTTGTAGCAAAAATATTTTTGGAGATATTTAAAAAAAATCATTTGCAAAACTTTAAACGCGTTTTCTGGCTAAACTAGAAGAGATAGAGCGATTCTACGTGTTTTTCGTGATCACTGGGAATGCACAGATTCTGCCGATATATGATAATAGGTTGTAGCAAGAATATTTTTGGAGATATTTGAAAAAATCATTTGCAAAACTTTAAACGCGTTTTCTGGCTAAACTAGAAGAGATAGAGCGATTCTACGTGTTTTTCGTGATCACTGGGAATGCACAAATTCTGCCGATATATGATAATATGTTGTAGCAAAAATATTTTTGGAGATATTTGAAAAAAATTTTTGCAAAACTTTAAACGCGTTTTCTGGCTAAACTAGAAGAGATAGAGCGATTCTACGTGTTTTTCGTGATCACTGGGAATGCACAGATTCTGCCCATATATGATAATAGGTTGTAGCAAAAATATTTTTGGAGATATTTAAAAAAATCATTTGCAAAACTTTAAACGCGTTTTCTGGCTAAACTAGAAGAGATAGAGCGATTCTACGTGTTTTTCGTGATCACTTGGAATGCACAGATTCTGCCGATATATGATAATAGGTTGTAGCAAAAATATTTTTGGATATATTTAAAAAAATCATTTGCAAAACTTTAAACGCGTTTTCTGGCTAAACTAGAAGAGATAGAGCGATTCTACGTGTTTTTCGTGATCACTGGGAATGCGCAGATTCTGGCGATATATGATAATAGGTTGTAGCAAAAATATTTTTGGAGATATTTAAAAAAATCATTTGCAAAACTTTAAACGCGTTTTCTGGCTAAACTAGAAGAGATAGAGCGATTCTACGTGTTTTTCGTGATCACTTGGAATGCACAGATTCTGCCGATATATAATAATAGGTTGTAGCAAAAATATTTTTGGAGATATTTAAAAAAATCATTTGCAAAACTTTAAACGCGTTTTCTGGCTAAACTAGAAGAGATAGAGCGATTCTACGTGTTTTTCGTGATCACTGGGAATGCACAGATTCTGCCGATATATGATAATGGGTTGTAGCAAAACTATTTTTGGAGATATTTAAAAAAATCATTTGCAAAACTTTAAACGCGTTTTCTGGCTAAACTAGAAGAGATAGAGCGATTCTACGTGTTTTTCGTGATCACTTGGAATGCACAGATTCTGCCGATATATGATAATAGGTTGTAGCAAAAATATTTTTGGATATATTTAAAAAAATCATTTGCAAAACTTTAAACGCGTTTTCTGGCTAAACTAGAAGAGATAGAGCGATTCTACGTGTTTTTCGTGATCACTGGGAATGCACAGATTCTGCCGATATATGATAATAGGTTGTAGCAAAAATATTTTTGGAGATATTTAAAAAAATCATTTGCAAAACTTTAAACGCGTTTTCTGGCTAAACTAGAAGAGATAGAGCGATTCTACGTGTTTTTCGTGATCACTGGGAATGCACAGATTCTGCCGATATATGATAATAGGTTGTAGCAAAAATATTTTTGGAAATATTTAACAAAATCATTTGCAAAACTTTAAACGCGTTTTCTGGCTAAACTAGAAGAGATAGAGCGATTCTACGTGTTTTTCGTGATCACTGGGAATGCACAGATTCTGCCGATATATGATAATAGGTTGTAGCAAAAATATTTTTGGAGATATTTAAAAAAATCATTTGCAAAACTTTAAACGCGTTTTCTGGCTAAACTAGAAGAGATAGAGCGATTCTACGTGTTTTTCGTGATCACTGGGAATGCACAGATTCTGCCGATATATGATAATATGTTGTAGCAAAAATATTTTTGGAAATATTTAAAAAAATCATTTGCAAAACTTTAAACGCGTTTTCTGGCTAAACTAGAAGAGATAGAGCGATTCTACGTGTTTTTCGTGATCACTGGGAATGCACAGATTCTGCCGATATATGATAATAGGTTGTAGCAAAAATATTTGAACGCGTTTTCTGGCTAAACTAGAAGAGATAGAGCGATTCTACGTGTTTTTCGTGATCACTGGGAATGCACAAATTCTGCCGATATATGATAATATGTTGTAGCAAGAATATTTTTGGAGATATTTAAAAAAATCATTTGCAAAACTTTAAACGCGTTTTCTGGCTAAACTAGAAGAGATAGAGCGATTCTACGTGTTTTTCGTGATCAATGGGAATGCACAGATTCTGCCGATATATGATAATAGGTTGTAGCAAAAATATTTTTGGAGATATTTGAAAAAAATTTTTGCAAAACTTTAAACGCGTTTTCTGGCTAAACTAGAAGAGATAGAGCGATTCTACGTGTTTTTCGTGATCACTGGGAATGCACAGATTCTGCCGATATATGATAATAGGTTGTAGCAAAAATATTTTTGGAGATATTTAAAAAAATCATTTGCAAAGCTTTAAACGCGTTTTCTGGCTAAACTAGAAGAGATAGAGCGATTCTACGTGTTTTTCGTGATCACTGGGAATGCACAGATTCTGCGGATATATGATAATAGATTGTAGCAAAAATTTTGAGATATTTTAAAAAATCATTTGCAAAACTTTAAACGCGTTTTCTGGCTAAACTAGAAGAGATAGAGCGATTCTACGTGTTTTTCGTGATCACTGGGAATGCACAGATTCTGCCGATATATGATAATAGGTTGTAGCAAAAATATTTTTGGAGATATTTAAAAAAATCATTTGCAAAACTTTAAACGCGTTTTCTGGCTAAACTAGAAGAGATAGAGCGATTCTACGTGTTTTTCGTGATCACTGGGAATGCACAGATTCTGCCGATATATGATAATAGGTTGTAGCAAAAATATTTTTGGAGATATTTAAAAAAAATCATTTGCAAAACTTTAAACGCGTTTTCTGGCTAAACTAGAAGAGATAGAGCGATTCTACGTGTTTTTCGTGATCACTGGGAATGCACAGATTCTGCCGATATATGATAATAGGTTGTAGCAAAAATATTTGAACGCGTTTTCTGGCTAAACTAGAAGAGATAGAGCGATTCTACGTGTTTTTTCGTGATCACTGGGAATGCACAAATTCTGCCGATATATGATAATATGTTGTAGCAAGAATATTTTTGGAGATATTTAAAAAAATCATTTGCAAAACTTTAAACGCGTTTTCTGGCTAAACTAGAAGAGATAGAGCGATTCTACGTGTTTTTCGTGATCAATGGGAATGCACAGATTCTGCCGATATATGATAATAGGTTGTAGCAAAAATATTTTTGGAGATATTTGAAAAAAATTTTTGCAAAACTTTAAACGCGTTTTCTGGCTAACCTAGAAGAGATAGAGCGATTCTACGTGTTTTTCGTGATCACTGGGAATGCACAGATTCTGCCGATATATGATAATAGGTTGTAGCAAAAATATTTTTGGAGATATTTAAAAAAATCATTTGCAAAGCTTTAAACGCGTTTTCTGGCTAAACTAGAAGAGATAGAGCGATTCTACGTGTTTTTCGTGATCACTGGGAATGCACAGATTCTGCGGATATATGATAATAGATTGTAGCAAAAATTTTGAGATATTTTAAAAAATCATTTGCAAAACTTTAAACGCGTTTTCTGGCTAAACTAGAAGAGATAGAGCGATTCTACGTGTTTTTCGTGATCACTGGGAATGCACAGATTCTGCCGATATATGATAATAGGTTGTAGCAAAAATATTTTTGGAGATATTTAAAAAAATCATTTGCAAAACTTTAAACGCGTTTTCTGGCTAAACTAGAAGAGATAGAGCGATTCTACGTGTTTTTCGTGATCACTGGGAATGCACAGATTCTGCCGATATATGATAATAGGTTGTAGCAAAAATATTTTTGGAGATATTTAAAAAAATCATTTGCAAAACTTTAAACACAGATTCTGCCGATATATGATAATAGGTTGTAGCAAAAATATTTTTGGAGATATTTAAAAAAATCATTTGCAAAACTTTAAACGCGTTTTCTGGCTAAACTAGAAGAGATAGAGCGATTCTACGTGTTTTTCGTGATCACTGGGAATGCACAGATTCTGCCGATATATGATAATAGGTTGTAGCAAAAATATTTTTGGAGATATTTAACAAAATCATTTGCAAAACTTTAAACGCGTTTTCTGGCTAAACTAGAAGAGATAGAGCGATTCTACGTGTTTTTCGTGATCACTGGGAATGCACAAATTCTGCCGATATATGATAATATGTTGTAGCAAGAATATTTTTGGAGATATTTAAAAAAATCATTTGCAAAACTTTAAACGCGTTTTCTGGCTAAACTAGAGGAGATAGAGCGATTCTACGTGTTTTTCGTGATCAATGGGAATGCACAAATTCTGCCGATATATGATAATAGGTTGTAGCAAAAATATTTTTGGAGATATTTGAAAAAAATTTTTGCAAAACTTTAAACGCGTTTTCTGGCTAAACTAGAAGAGATAGAGCGATTCTACGTGTTTTTCGTGATCACTGGGAATGCACAGATTCTGCCCATATATGATAATAGTTTGTAGCAAAAATATTTTTGGAGATATTTAAAAAAATCATTTGCAAAACTTTAAACGCGTTTTCTGGCTAAACTAGAAGAGATAGAGCGATTCTACGTGTTTTTCGTGATCACTGGGAATGCACAGATTCTGCGGATATATGATAATAGGTTGTAGCAAAAATATTTTTGGAGATATTTTAAAAAATCATTTGCAAAACTTTAAACGCGTTTTCTGGCTAAACTAGAAGAGATAGAGCGATTCTACGTGTTTTTCGTGATCACTGGGAATGCGCAGATTCTGGCGATATATGATAATAGGTTGTAGCAAAAATATTTTTGGAGATATTTAAAAAAATCATTTGCAAAACTTTAAACGCGTTTTCTGGCTAAACTAGAAGAGATAGAGCGATTCTACGTGTTTTTCGTGATCACTTGGAATGCACAGATTCTGCCGATATATAATAATAGGTTGTAGCAAAAATATTTTTGGAGATATTTAAAAAAATCATTTGCAAAACTTTAAACGCGTTTTCTGGCTAAACTAGAAGAGATAGAGCGATTCTACGTGTTTTTCGTGATCACTGGGAATGCACAGATTCTGCCGATATATGATAATGGGTTGTAGCAAAACTATTTTTGGAGATATTTAAAAAAATCATTTGCAAAACTTTAAACGCGTTTTCTGGCTAAACTAGAAGAGATAGAGCGATTCTACGTGTTTTTCGTGATCACTTGGAATGCACAGATTCTGCCGATATATGATAATAGGTTGTAGCAAAAATATTTTTGGATATATTTAAAAAAATCATTTGCAAAACTTTAAACGCGTTTTCTGGCTAAACTAGAAGAGATAGAGCGATTCTACGTGTTTTTCGTGATCACTGGGAATGCACAGATTCTGCCGATATATGATAATAGGTTGTAGCAAAAATATTTTTGGAAATATTTAACAAAATCATTTGCAAAACTTTAAACGCGTTTTCTGGCTAAAATAGAAGAGATAGAGCGATTCTACGTGTTTTTCGTGATCACTGGGAATGCACAGATTCTGCCGATATATGATAATAGGTTGTAGCAAAAATATTTTTGGAGATATTTAAAAAAATCATTTGCAAAACTTTAAACGCGTTTTCTGGCTAAACTAGAAGAGATAGAGCGATTCTACGTGTTTTTCGTGATCACTGGGAATGCACAGATTCTGCCGATATATGATAATAGGTTGTAGCAAAAATATTTTTGGAAATATTTAACAAAATCATTTGCAAAACTTTAAACGCGTTTTCTGGCTAAACTAGAAGAGATAGAGCGATTCTACGTGTTTTTCGTGATCACTGGGAATGCACAGATTCTGCCGATATATGATAATAGGTTGTAGCAAAA